>NC_135402.1:12630000-12930000 GCF_051989625.1 Stigmatopora argus
ATGAATGTTTTTGTGACAAAGAAGTATCTGTTCCAATCAGTCTATCAGAGAAAACCAGAGTTGTAGAAATAACTGGAAACTCAAGAGAGCCATGACATTATGTTCTTCACAAGTGTATGTAAACTTTTGACGACAACTGTATATGTGTATATATATATATATATATATATACATATACAGTATATATATGTATATATATATATATATATATATATATATATATATATATATATATATATACATATACAGTATATATATGTATATATATATATATATACATATACAGTATTTATATATACATATACAGTTGTCGTCATATATATATATATATATGCTATTGTTTTTCCCTTTGCCTTTTCCCTACTCTTGTTTGTCCCTCCTGCCTTGTCATTGTGTTCGCGCAGCTATGCGTGATTCCCTTACCACGTTACCTTGTTCCTCGATTTCACGTGTTTTCCCTAGTCCGGTTTGGTTTCATGTTTCGTTTCATAAGTCCTTGTTATTTTGTAAGGTCCCTCCTAAGTTATTAAAGTTTTGGTTATGAGCACTATTTGCCTCGTCCTCACCTGCTTCCCCGCGACTGAGTCCTAATTCCTCCAACCTCGCCTCGACGTCTCCAGTGGACATAACTATATATATATATATACCTTGACATACGAGTGCCACGACATACAAGCAATTTGAGATACGAGTAAAATTCCGAGCAAATATTTACCTTGAGATACGAGACAAATTTTGATATACGAGCATACAGCCAGGTGGTCGACGCGAGAGGCTGCTTATGAGAACAGCATGGGCACTGTCTTTCTCGCCGCAACTCCCTCGTGTAAAGATACCTTCAAACAATGGGTGTAGCATTGCGGGAGCTCAGTAGCGAGGAGGAGGTGGAAGGGGGACCACCTCGTTACAAAGGAAATCAAACACAAATTAGCAAATGGACAATAACTTTCTAATTTTATGGAAAAGAGGCATCCTAACAAGTTGGCAATTGGTCATGCGTTATCCTAGTGTGAGGACATTTGTGAGCGTCATTTTCGGAATATTTGGAAGGGAAAACAAAAGCAAACAACCCTCGATAGGTTCCTTTTAAAAACTCTGAAAGTCAGGGTGGAGGTGGAACGAAAAGAGCCAACACAAAAGAAAAAAATTAAACAAAATAAGAATTATACAGCGATGCTGTATAGTAAAATCTCTCTCTCTCTGTCCCTCTCTCTCCCCTCCGCGAAATCATTTTGGTAAACATCATAATCACCACAGTTATTTGTTACTCTGTTAATAGATAGTGAATTAGAACAAATGAAAATGTTTTTCCATTCCAATATCCTGCATTCATGTTTAATTCCCCTCAGTGGATATAACAACAACGATTTCATCAAAAGTTACTTTTTATATTTTTAAATTTTCATTTCATTTTCATGGGTGGTTTGGGGCAGTTGATGGTAGCATGCTGCTCGACATACACGGCAGCTTATGGAAATGATCTCTGAAACACGGCTATAACAAAAGCACACTAAATCTGGGCAATTGCTGCTCTGTGTAACATAGAAAATAAATGATGGAGTAGACGGAACTCATGCCTTCACACACACACCCCTCTCCACACTTTATGTCGTGGGGGTGAGAGGGAACGTAGTCAACGAGGGAAGTCCAGAGGGGATCTTTTTGCAAGCGAGTCATGTCCGAATCACCCAATATTGTGGATCTACTGATACTCAGTCCACATTCGATACCTTCGAAATGTTTTGAACAGGGAAAAATATCGCATCTGAGTCTTTTTTTCCAAATTTGAATAATTTGATTTTGACAGCTTTGTTCGCTGCTAGCTTTCCCAAACATCAATGAATGAAAAAATGAATGAACCATATATCACCATCAATGACAGTGAATGTGTTAATATTTTAAAATGAATGAATACATTTTTAACACCCGATCTTTTGTACCCCATTCCGATCCTCTAAAATGGTGCAGTTGGGCTCAATTTCTGATCACATCTATGAGTACTACATACCATACTCCATGTTTTCGCGCCTATACAAAATTACAAGTACACAAGTACAATTATCAAGAAGTGTTATTTGTAATATTGCAGTTATAGGTATATGAAAAGACTATACAGTAATACCTCGACATACGAGTGCCTCAATATACAAGGAATTTGAGATACAAGTAAAATTCCGAGCAATTTTTTACCTTGAGATAGGAGACAAATTTTGATATACGAGCATTCGAGACAGCCACGAGAGGCTGCTTATGATTTGAGCGCACTGTCTTGCTCGCCGCATATCCATCGTGCAAAGATCTCTAGAAGCACTGGGCGGAGCGTTGCATTTTTTCCGTGTTTTTTTTATTACTCAGTGCAGAATGAAGGGAAACACAATGGATCCAAAGCAAGCTGGTGCAATGAAGGGTAGTGCGAAGAAAAGGCGTGTGTTAAACAATCAATATTAAGCACGAACTAATCGAAAAACATGAGCAGTGTACGTGTGACCGAACTGGCTCACCAATATGTATGGAGAAGCAGGAAGTTCAGCCCGAAAGCTGCGGTGGAATACAATAACCTCTTTGCCTTGGTTATTGCACAAGGAGGTTTAAATTTAGTGTAATGTAAGATTAAAACTTTTTTAAGTGTGTGTATAGGAATCTAAGTTCATTTAAGTTAAATTTAAAGTTTATGTTATGTTACGAGCGCATCCGTCAAGTCTCTTTCTCTCTCGCTCTCTCTCTCTCTCTCCCATCTGTGAACTCCCCGTTGTATTGAATAATGCCTGATTTATGTGTGTGCGTGTTTTCAACTCCCCTCATAGCCAGCATTTTTGTGTTAATTTGATTAGCCCTGGGAGGTATATAAGGACAATATTTGGTGACGTCGGCATGGGACTATTGCTTGCGTTTGGTCATGTTGTCTCCCTGTCAGTGTGCGTACGTTGTATCCCCGTTAGGTTTGTTTCTTTATTGATTTTTACCAAGTTTGTATGGCTTTTAGGTATTATGGTTAGTTCTTATTAAAACCTTCAGTTTTGTGCACCAGCACTCCTGTTTCCGTTTAGTTCTTGCATCTTTGGGCCCGACCACGGCGCACACCCAAGGCAGTTTATGACAGAATACTCCGAACAAAAATGGACCCAGCAGCACCGTCGTCGGCGTAAACACCGAAGACGATCAGCCCATCTCCCTCATTATTCCCCCATGGGACACGCATCACTGCCTCCGTCTCCCTCCACGGAAAAACATTTTACTTTTGAATGGGACTTGGACTTCGATTTGTTTGATTACGAGGATGGCCCGGAGCTCGTAAATCTCCTGGGCTGCGACTCCGAGGACAAATGGGCCTTCCTCTCTCCCTCCCATTCATCCCGGCAGGCGAGGTGGAGTGAAGCTCCTGTGATCACGGCATCACGGACTCTCGACCGTTGACGGCGGAAGAATCTTTTTACTCCCTACTGACGGGAACACGGTGGGATGCTGGGGAGAGCGCCGTTCAAGCTGCCAGCCAGGCCACGCCGGCCGCCCGGAGGCGGGGAGGAGGCGGGACGGTGAACGCTCCGACGGTCGAGCATGGACATCACGTGTCATGGCGCGACTACAACAGCCATTTCGAGACGGAGCATGGGGACGGCGGCCATTTTGGTAGAGGGCAGGATGACGGCTGCCTATCCGAAATGGGGCTAAATGACGGCTGCCTATCCGAAATGGGCCTGGATGACAGCTGCCTATCCGAAACAGGGCTGGATGATGGTTACCACTTTGAAGTGGGGCAAAATAACTTCGGCCCTTTAGACCCGGCATGACAATGTGGGAAGTTTTGGAGGCGTGGAAAGAGGAGCGTGGGCGGCCATCCTTCTGGCAGGGGCCAAGACGGCGACGAGAACCTGGAGGCCGTGGACAGCCATCCTTTTGGCGGCAGCCAGGACAACGGAGAGAACCTAGCGGCCGTGGACGGCGACTTTCACGGCCTAAACCTAGAGGTCGTGGACAGCGACTCTCACGGCGTAAACCTGGAGGCCGTGGATGGCGACTCTCACGGCGTAAACCTGGAGGCCGTGGACGGCGAGTCTCACGGCGTAAACCTGGAGGTCGTGGACGGCGACTCTCACGGCGTAAACCTAGAGGTCGTGGACAGCGACTCTCATGGCGTAAACCTGGAGGCCGTGGATGGCGACTCTCACGGCGTAAACCTGGAGGCCGTGGATGGCGACTCTGACGGCGTAAACCTGGAGGCCGTGGACGGCGACTCTCACGGCGTAAACCTGGAGGCCGTGGACGGCGGCGTATACGACGGCAGAGACCTGGAGGCCGACGACGGCGGCAGAGACCTGGAGGCCGACGATGACGGCAGAGACCTGGAGGCCAACGACGACGGCAGAGACTTGGAAGCCGAGGGCGGAGGCGACGGCAGAGACTTGGAAGCCGATGGCGGAGGCGATGGCAGAGACCTGGAGGCCTACAATGACGGCAGAGACTTGGAAGCCGAGGGCGGAGGTGATGATACTTCTATCAGTATCGCCTCAGGGTTAGGTGAGTCGCTCCACCACCTCGTGCTAACCTCTACATTGACTGTCCAGGGCAAGACGCACCGCTACTGCCTAGCGGACCTTACTGGACGACCTCCCGACGGGCCGGTTTGCCGCTCTTTTGAGGACGAGCCGGGACGACCACCCAAAGGGCCTGCTTGCCGCTTCTTTGCGGGCCGGCCGGGCCAACTCCCGATGGACGTGTGTACCGCTTCTTTGCGGGCCAGGTCAACCTCCCTGCTGGGGATTCGTTTTTGCTTTCATGTTTCGGACGGCACACTTGCCCTCCTCCGGGCCCCCTGTCTCCCTTCCATTTGTATTTGTAGTTGGAGTTTTGGGATTTTGGGACGCCTGTGATTCGTCACTTAATGGGGGGGTACTGGCACATTCTGGTGGAGGTGTGTGTGTATGTGTGTGCGTGTTTTCACCTCCCCTCATAGCCAGCTGTTCTGTGTTAATTTGATTAGCCCTGGGAGGTATGTAAGGAGCATGTGCGGTCGTTTGTTCACCCTCTTAGCGTAGAGGTGGCCGGCGAAGAGCCACTAAGGCAGGGGTAGGGAACCTATGGCTCGGGAGCCACATGTGGCTCTTTCGATGGGTGCATCTGGTTCTTCGCTAACCTGTGAGCTAAAATATGGAATCCGCTGGTGACAGAACTGAGATACTACGTCCAGTGCTGCTTTAGTCTTCTTTTTTTGCATTAGACTCTGCTAGAATGCATACTCTCATTGATTAGCAACTGCATAAGAATGTTGTCAAAAGTATTCTTTTTTTTCACTTAAAAGTGGTGAAATTACTAAAATAAAAGACACCCATTTACATGTATTTTGACTTTTAAATTCGGAGTATGTCTCTCAAGGAATAACATTAGAAAATATGAATTGTTTATGGCTCTCTTCGTCAAAAAGGTTCCCGACCCCTGCACTAAGGCTATGGCAGCTGTT
This sequence comes from Stigmatopora argus, assembly GCF_051989625.1. NCBI lineage: Eukaryota > Metazoa > Chordata > Actinopteri > Syngnathiformes > Syngnathidae > Stigmatopora > Stigmatopora argus. The sequence continues at coordinate 12,635,456 of NC_135402.1, forward strand.
TGAGCTGATGAGACTGAGGAACTGCATGCTATTCGCATTGGCCGAATGGCTGAATCAGCGACAGTTGCTAGGGCTTTGTTTTTTTGGTTTTGGTATCCTACTGATGCTTTGGTTTGATTGAATTGAACTGCTGAATTGCATCTCATATCATATCTGTCTAAATAGTGTGTGTGTGTGCGCGTGTGAGTGTGTGTTTGGCAATAGAAACATATCTTGATTGGTTACACAGAAAACAAACACACACGATGAATGTCCGTATATTAAATGTACATTTTAGGAGTCGGGGTGCTAATAGGAGAGCCTCTGCCTTTGCTGTTGGTAGTACACAGCTATTTTCCTCATCATAATCCTAAGTGATGTACCTTGAAAGAATCTTCCCACAGGACCAAATGAATTAATGTCCAATGATGCAGCACTTGGTGCTCAGCCATCAAACCAGAGAGGTAAAGTAGATAGAATAAATAGGCTACCCTAGTACTAAAAAAAGAGCAAAAAATATTTTTTCAATTATTTATTAAGCCCGTAAAATGAATAAGAAATGCAAATATGTTTTTTTCTTTTCTTTTTAATACATAGCATACATGCATGCATAGATTTGGGTACATATTTCATAAAACTGGAGAGAATTATGCTAATTCAATGTAAAATATGTGTCACCCAGGTGAGCCGTGTGGGCGTGAACAGAGGATAGGCCATTGCAGGGAAACAAGGCCCAAGCAGGGTGACGGTAACTCAAAAAGTGTTTAATTAACTTGACCATTTTTCAAAGTGCAACTCAAAAACTATAGACGACAAAAAAAATCAATGACGTGGCTTGGAAAACATGGCAGTAACACACATTAACTTAACAAATTTGAAGATTCATTTATCACCAGTCTAACGCCATCATCAAATTCGCTGACGACACCACTGTGGTCGGACTCATCTCAGGAGGGGATGAGTCGGCTTACAGAGATGAGGTCAACAATTTGTCTTCGTGGTGCTCGGTGAACAATCTCACACTGAACACCACGAAAACTAAAGAAATAATCTTGGACTTTCGCAAACACGGCACAGATCTGGCCCCACTCCTCATAAATGGAGTATGTGTAGACAGGGTCCAGTCCTTTAAATTCCTGGGGGTCCACGTCACGGACAAGCTCTCATGGTCTACAAACACCACGGCAGTGGTGAAGAAGGCTCAGACACGACTCCATTTCCTCAGGGTGCTCAGGAAGAACAACTTGGGCTCCAATCTTCTGAGAACCTTCTATAGAACCACTGTAGAGAGCATCCTGGCGTACAGCATCACAGTGTGGTACGCTGGAAGCACGGCGGCAGACAAAAAGGCCATGCAGAAAGTGATTAACACTGCCCAGAGGATTGTCGGCTGCTCTCTGCCCTCACTTGAAGACATTGCCAGCCCGCGTTACCTCAGCAGAGCCAAGCACATCATAGGGGACCCTTACCACCCTGGTCACAATCTGTTCCAGCTGCTGCCCTCTGGCAGACGCTATAGGTCCCACAAAGCTCGGACAAATAGGCTTAAGGACAGTTTTTTCCCCACATCCATCAGACATCTAAACTCGCGCTAACATACACACATTCCCTTCTGCGGCATATGAATAGATGTTTGGTTGGTGATCTGCCTCCTACTAGCTGACTTGAAGGAAGGTAAGTGGCAGACAGTGTGCGGTAATCGAGAGGTAAGCGACCTGTATCCACAACAGCGGAATGACAAATTACAAGTCCGTAACTTACACTTGTTTAGGTCTTTTGCCGATTAAACGTAGCTTATGGAGAAGCACCATCAATTTCGTCACACGCAGTTCTGCGTGTGATGACAAGTAGGCTTTTTGTGTTGTGGTAATGACGACATGGCCTATGTCCGATTATTATTATTATTATTATTATTATTATTAATATAATATGGATTTAACATTTCTGAATTACCACAAATAATCTCTGTTAGGGTTATTAGCCTTACATTATTATATATTTGCTTGCAATGAAGAAAGTGCTTCGGTTACTACATCTAAAATACCTGCTTGCAACAAAGTAAATGCTTTGCTCCTTAATTAGACTAAACAAAAGGGAAGCTGAATCCACTTGGACTGCTGGAATGTGGAGAAGATCCTTCAGCTGCACATGACCTTCAGTTGTTTTGACTATTTGACGTCTCACTTCTGTTTCCCACCCCTCCCTTGAGAGTTGAGACGTCCATTGTAACTAGGGTCCTTGAAGTTAATAAACAAGGAAAAGAAGCGTGTTACGCCAGAACGAACCTGGGTCAAGACCTGAAAGGTTTGATTTCTCCTGGCAAGAAAAAAACAGAAGATTGTCTTTTCTCTTTATTTGTGCGTGCATTTGGGAATGCCTATTGGTGAACCTATCAATCTCTCATAGCACCATTAATCTCTATTATGAAAAAATCCATAAACGAGAGTCTCTTCCCTGCACCCTGGAAGTGCTCAGTCATAACACCAGTCCTTAAATAAGGGAACCCCGCAATAAACAACAACTACAGCCCTATAAGCATCCTTCCAGTCATCTCAAAAGTCCTGGGAAAGATAGTAGCGAAGCAAATTGTGGATCACATTAACAGCAGTCCATGACCTGAACAGGCTGCAATTTGGCTTTAGAAAACATCATTCTTCTGAGACAGTGCTTCTTTCTAGCAAACATTAAATCAAAACTAGATAAAGTCGGGGTAATTAGTGTGTTTTTTATTGATGTCAAAAAGGCATTTGACAACATCAACCACCAGATACTGCTGACTAAACTGTCTAATTTTAATTTCTCAACAAGCACGCTAAATTGGAATGAATCACACATATATGTAAAATGACAGTGCGTCAGGATGCAAACTCTATTTCACGGAATAACAGTCTTGGGGTACCGAAGGGGTCAGTTTTAGGTCTGCTTCTCTTCAGTCTTTACATACCGTATTTACTCACATATAAGCCACCCGAGCGTATAAGCCGCCCGAGCGTGTCAGCCGCACCCTGAAAGTTGCCTTGAAATTTTAGAATTTTAGAATTTCTCGCGTATAAGCCGGCCGTGCGTCAGGATGCAAACTCTATTTCACGGAATAACAGTCTTGGGGTACCGAAGGGGTCAGTTCTAGGTCTGGTTCTCTTCAGTCTTTACATACCGTATTTACTCACATATAAGCCACCCGAGCGTATAAGCCGCCCGAGCGTGTAAGCCGCACCCTGAAAGTTGCCTTGAAATTTTAGAATTTTACAATTTCTCGCGTATAAGCCGGCCGTGCGTCAGGATGCAAACTCTATTTCACGGAATAACAGTCATCGAATCATCAAAAAAGCCTATTGTCATCATACACAGCTGCGTATGACGACCTCGCTAAGATGGCTGCGCCCTGACCTCGCTAAGATGGCTGCATCCCGACCTCGCTAAGATGGCCGTGCCCCAACCTCGCTAAGATGCCTGCGCCCCGACCTCACTAAGATGGCCGTGCCCCGAGCGAGCAGCAACGGGAACGTTTTGCTTTTTATGCAAGACACGTTTTTTTTCATGAATTTCATTCGTAGACGTCAAAATTAATTTTGTTTAGCGTTGTATCTATTTATCTTTTCTCTATTTTGAAATAAATGACCGTATCGGCATTCGCTTGCGTCGTGACGTCATGGCGCACGCGTGGGCGCCATTTTGCTGTCGTGATGTCATCGTGTCACGCCGTCGTCAAATAAAAATATGATCCCATATACTTAGCTTTGCTTTGTACTTTGTGCTTTGTTCTGCGGCCTTTGCGACTCGGCCCCACCCGTCGCGTGGCTTGGTTTCTTTGTACTAGTCTACAATGTCTTGTGTGTCTTGTGTCTGTCTTCCTACTGCAACCAAGAAATGTTCTGAATGCGGGATGAAATAAAGTTCTAGTCAGTCATCATTTTTTGTCCGACAAAAGCGGCTTATATGGGAGTAAATATGGTAAATGATCTGCCAAGCTGTTGTCCCTCGATTGTTTGGGTATTGAGAGTCTTCGTGCTATAATGTTGTATCCGAAGCATTGAGGAGCACGACCTCTACACGGTGCTGGAATTCTACCACGATCTCGGGCAGGTTCTGGAGAGGCCTTTCCCTAGAGTCGCTTATTCCCCCATCTCCCAACCAAAGAAGGAGGCAATGGAGAAGTATATCTCGGAATCCCTTGCCACCGGCATCATCTCTCCTTTCTCTTCCCCTGTCGGTGCAGAGCTCTTCTTCGAGGGCAAGAAAAACAGCGGCCTTCAGCCATGAATTAATTATAGAACCCTAAATGATATCACAACTAAAAACAAATATCCTCTTCCTCACCTTGGCTCCGCATTCTCACCCATCTATGCTGCCACCAAGCCTTGACCTATGTAACGCTAAATCATCCACATTAGAGTGAGACGAGTGAAAAAATGCATTATCATGCCTCTAGATCACTTTGAATGTTATTATGCTCTTTGGCCTCAACAACACCCCTGCGGTTTCTCAGAACCTCATTAATGATCTCTTCAGGGATTTGATCAGCCGTTTTGTCGAGGTGTACCTCGATGACACCCTGTTGTTTTCCAGCACCTCCTCTGAACACGAAGACCATGTTCGCCAGGTTCTCCAATGGCTCCTCGAAAATAGGCTCGTCGGGAAAGCCAAGAAGTGAGAGTTTTATTTATCAGGTTGCTCGAGTACATCATTGGCAAAGGATGGCTGCGCATGGACCCTGCTAAGGTCAAGGCTGTTCTGGAGTGGCCGGAGCCATCTAACCATAAGCAGCTCAATAAATATCGATTCCTTTCGTGAGTTGTGTGTGGATCCATCTATCATTGGCTTGCCGAACACAACACTATTAAAAGTAATGAATAATAAAACCTGGAGAAATTTTGAAAAGGATCATAAATTCACATTCAAACCAAAAGTTGCTGTGCAATATGAAATAAATAAATTAATCACCTGAAGACATCATCACCATTGGCAAGCAGACTATTTTCAGCCTCACAAAATGAAACGATGTAAATATACCTCACGTGGCCAGTGAAAAAATAAAATGATTAATAAAGGCGGCTAGGCGTGTGGGTGGTTAGCGCATCAGCCTTACAGCTCTGGGGTTCTGGGTTCAAACCCAGCTCGGTCCACGTGTGTAGAGTTTGTATGTTCTCCTCGGGCCTGCGTGGGTTTTCTCCGGGTACTCAGGTTTCCTCCCACATTCCAAAAACATGCAGGGTAGGCTGATTGGACATTCTAAATTGCCCCTAGGTATAGGTGTGTGTGCATGATTGTCCGCCTCCTTGCGCCCTGCGATCGGCTGGCCATCGATTCAGGGTGTCCCTCGCCTCTGGCCCTAGTCGGCTGGGATAGACTCCAGCACCACCGCGAACAGACAATTCTAGAACATCTCGTTCTTGCCATTTCTCTACTCAGAGGCAAAACCGTCATCAATGCAAATTTTGCATTCAAACTGCCTAATATGGAATGTAAAACTAGAACAAATGCTTACTTTTATGCAGATGTCACAATGGTGCTTTAGTGACCATGGTCCTAACAATCCGAAAAAACTAAAACACTTTACAAAATATGCTTCACAAAATGAAGGCATACATGTTTGTTGGGTCGTTACACTAAATAAGATATGTACTAATATCCACACCACAAATACCTACAGTTGTGGTCAAAAGTTTACATACACTTGTGAAGAACATAATGTGATGAAATCAAATCAAAAGCGTTTATTGTCATCATACACAGCTGCATATTACGAAATTGGTGGTGCTACGCCAAGCTTTTCAAACTGTTTTCCCAGTAAAAAAAAAACATAAATAGTCGTATAAAAGTTTTAAAGTCACATCCCGGCTAGGTGAATTCTAAAACATTGCACAGAATTCTAAGATATTGCAGATTCTGAAATATTGCACAGATTTCTAAGATATTCCACATTATTATTGCACACCCGGAAGTTTTTGCACAGAAGGGATTGTGTGTCGTGCTAGCTCAAGTTCAGAGTCCTGAGTCATGGCTCTCTTGAGTTTCCAGTTATTTCTACAACTCTGATTTTTCTCTGATAGAGTGATTGGAAACATTCATGAAGTTTGGTTCTTTTATGACTTTATTATGGGTGAACAGAAAAAAGTGATCAAATCTGATGGGTCAAAAACATACATACAGCAGCGCTAATATTTGGTAACATGTCCCTTGGCCATTTTCACTTCAATTAGGCGCTTTTTGTAGCCATCCACAAGCTTCTGGCAAGCTTCTGGTTGAATCTTTGACCACTCCTCTTGACAGAATTGGTGCAGCTCAGTTAAATTTGATGGCTTTCTGACATGGACTTGTTTCTTCAGCATTGTTCACAAGTTCTCAATGGGGTTTAAGTCAGGACTTTGGGAAGGCCATTCGAAAACCTTAATTCTAGCCTGATTTAGCCATTCCAGTAACACTTTTGATGTGTGTTTGGGGTCATTGTCCTGTTGGAACACCCAACTGCGCCCAAGACCCAATCTTCGAGCTGATGACTTTAGGTTATCTTGAATAATTTGAAGGTAATCCTCCTTCTTCATTATCCCATTTACTCTCTGTAAAGCACCAGTTCCATTGTCAGCAAAAAAGCCCCACAGCATAATACTACCACCATCGTGCTTGACGGTAGGCATGGTGTACTTGGGGTTAAAGGCCTCACCTTTTCTCCTCCAAACATATTGCTGGGCATTGTGGCCAAACAGCTCGATTTTTGTTTCGTCTGACCACAGAACTTTCCTCCAGAAGGTCTTATCTTTGTCCATGTGATCAGCAGCAAATTTCAGTCGAGCCTTAAGGTGCTGCTTTTGGAGCAAGGGCTTCCTTCTTGCACGGCAGCCTCTCAGTCCATGAAGATGCAAAACACGCTTGACTGTGGACACTGACACCTGTGTTCCAGTAGCTTCTAATTCTTGGCAGATCTGCTTTTTGGTGATTCTCGGTTGAATCTTCACCCTCCTGACCAATTTTCTCTCAGCAGCAGGTGATAGCTTGCGTTTTCTTCCTGATCGTGGCAGTGACAAAACAGTGCCATGCACTTCATACTTACAAACAATTGTTTGCACTGTTGCTCTTGAGACCTGCAGCTGCTTTGAAATGGCTCCAAGTGACTTTCCTGACTTGTTCAAGTCAAGGATTCGCTTTTTCAGATCCAGGCTGAGCTCATTTGACTTTCCCATTGTAGCGTTTGTGGGCGTTTGAATCCAATGAGCCCTATTTAAATGGCCTCAGAGAAGTCACCAGTCACCAGCTGTAGTCACTCATAATCACTCACAAGAAGTTAAGAGGCCATGCTATGAAGCTCATTTCACTGACACAACTTTTTATGTCACCAAAATTGCTAATTCGTGTTGCTGTATGTATATTTTTGACCCAGCAGATTTGATCACTTTTTCTGTTAACCCATAATAAAGTCAGAAAAGAACCACACTTCATGAATGTTTTTATGACAAAGAAGTATCTGTTCCAATCACTCTATCAGAGAAAAATCAGAGTTGTAGAAATAACTGGAAACTCAAGAGAGCCATGACATTATGTTCTTCACAAGTGTATGTAAACTTTTGACCACAACTGTATACGTACAATTTCAATTGTATGAGCACGTGCCATAAAAAGCGCATGGTCGGGGCACACCTCCATCTTATAAAATGTATACACAGTCCCCCAGGCGGTCATTAATTGTGCTTTTATAGAGGTAGGAACAAAAATAGTAAAAATAAAATCAGTATGACTATTATTCCTTACCTTGTCAAGTACTCCCCTGCTCTTCTATTGCTATGCTGAATATCCATACAATTTGTAGTTCCAGGAATGAGCGCCAAAGCGGGATTCTCTTGGGCTGCACTCCCAATAGCCCGTGTCACCAGCTCCAACGCATCATGGACGTAGTTATCCAGAGAAGGGGATGCCATGACCCCGTGAGCCAATAGTCCAAGAGGTAATCCCTCTGTTCTCAATTCAGCCACATTCTGGCCATCCCCCAAGATCCAGTGGTACTGCGGAAGCAGTATGCGAGTGGAAGTCGCCCACAGGTGACGCACCTCACCGATCTCACACCCGAACGTCACCACTCCGACAGTGGATGAAGGCTCTCTCAGGGCCTCCAACTGCTGCATAAGTGCTTGCTGCTGCTCAATTTTGCTGGAGGAAGTAAAAGCAGATGAAGACAAACGGTGGGAAAATGTTGACGATGACAACTCTGCAACTGTTGAGATACTTAATGCGCCTCCTGAGTTTGGAAAAAAAGATGAAGGCAGTGCAGAGGTTGAAGCTGTCAGGTTGACAAACGTACCCAGATGGAAACGGGTGTTATTTTTGATGAGGAAAATAAATTCACTTATGTCCCATTCCTGGCAGAGCAACACGCTTATGTCCCACCAGCCATTCATCATCAAAAGGGAGTATATGAGCTGGGGTGCCGGAGCCTCCACTGTCTGCATGGCCATTTGGAAATGCAGTGGATTCTGTTAAAAGACAAGGAGGTAAACAGAAATGAAATGCCATGCATAGGGAATTTATTCAAATTATTATACAGGATTTATGTTAGCATTACTGTACCATTAGGGCACAGGTGTCAAAGTGGCAGCACGGGGACCAAATATGGCTGGTCGCATCGTTTTGTGCTGCCCGAGAAAGTAAATCATAAAGGCCGACTTTCCATCTTAGGATAAAATTCAAATGAAGATTATAGATGTATTTTATATTTCCTGATTTTCCCCTTTTTAAATCAATATTTGCAATTTTTTAAACCATTTTTTTTCCTTGTGTTTTTAGTTCAAAAAACAGTTTGTAAAATCTAAAAATAAATATATAAAAATATGTTCTGTTTTCCACTTTAATATTGAATTTAATTTAAAAATATATTTTGTTTCCTTTTGAAATGAAAAACGAATGATTAAAAGACGTTTTCCCTTACTAAGAAACAAAAGCTTGAATAAGCATTCTTTGAGAAAACTGAATATTTAGGGATTTTGATACAGTTCTTTTAATCCGATTTAAAAAAAAATCTAAATATTAAATCTAAAATGGTCCTGCCTACTTGAAATCGAGTTGACGTTAATGCGGCCCGCAAACCAACCCGAATTTGACACCCTTGCATTAGGGTATGAACGGTAAAGGTGAGTTTAAATGAAAAAAGGCAAAAGTGGATACCAAGAGATTTGTAAAACAATAAAGATGGAAACATGAGGAACAAGTGCAAATGGCAATATTAAGATGATAACAGTGATAAACAAATATTAATGAAGCAGATAACAATGTAAGGGTTCATTTGGCCTTAATAGAGGGCAACAATATGGGAGAGGCAGTAGGGAGCACTGAGAGAAACAAAGGTATGAATGAAAGATTGGGACCGGAAAAGATAGAATGGCAAGCGATGGGTGGAAGATGAGGAATTAAAAACAGATGGGGTGAAGTGGAAAAGGAAATAAAAAATGGGTTATGAATCCAGCATCTGACTTTCTCTCTTTCAATTCAATTTTTTCCTTCAGACAAGACACGGAGGTGAAGAAAATAGATTTCAACCTGCACTTATCTGCTCCCTTGAATATCATAACGTCAGAGGTTCTTTATGGCAAAGCAAGAGTAAATGGGATAATAACCCAAAAACATAGTATTGTCTTATGTAATAACTGCTTATTGTTTATTGCAGCAGAGTTTGATTTTTTTTAAAGTAGTAGATGACACAGTGTATCTCAGGTATATAATTGTTGTTTTTTCTTTTTCAGTAACCACTGTTGCACTAAAACAGACTTTACCTATTTGTTTAAAAAAAAATTCCTGAGGAAGATTTGCCTTGGGAAGTACCCAAAAATTCTAAGACTTCACTTGTGCTTTATATACTGTAGAGTTAATCGACTTTACACAAACTGTGAAGCAAAAATCTATCAGAACCACCCAAAGCTTTTAATCAGATTAGTCTCCCCGCATGCATGTAGTAATGATTCTTCCTCTGGTTCCTGTTTGTATAGAGATGGATGACTATGGTAATATAGGCCTCAGGTACACAAATTAAATTATCTTTTCCTGATTGGAAGTGAAACTGTTTTAACATAATATAAACAAATGAGAATGCAATCTGTGAGGTAAATAAACAAAGCCATCCATTTATCCCTTTTCTATGCCGCTTATCCTGTTTAAGGTCTCATGTTACTGGTGTCCGTCGCAGGTGGACTGCAGACACAACCTTTTACACTCTTCCACAGGGCTACGCCTTCTAGCGTAATTATGCACAAACCAAATTCTTCCAATGTCTAAATCTGTTGACGTCATGAAAAGATGACAAAGTGGAGAAATCAAACAGTTAATTATTTGGAGTGATTATCGCTACATTACATGATTAGTTGATTCAAGAATCACAAACATTTTTCTTCATAATTGCTGTTTTTCCTAAAGATTAGTAAAGCATATAACATACTTTTGTTCTAAAAAGTCTTCCAGTTTAAAAACGGGTCAAATAATTTTCCAGGGTGAGCTGCTTCTAGAAATTGTCTGTATTGTTCCTTCCTGTCACCATTATTCAGTTGTGAGGCAGTTGGCTCTCTGCCATTTTCTGATGGATTGTCAACTGAAATGAAAAGCTACTTTTCTCTGGCTTCATTTCTCTGATCCACAAGAGTTGTTTTCACCTCACAACTCAAAGTGAAAAAAACACTGAAACTGGTAGGTGTTTTCTTCCTATCGAGGTTGCATATTATTGGCTCGAAAAGCATCTCCATGATGTACTTGCAATTTGGACTGATACATACATATATATATATATATATATATATATATATATATATATATATATATATATATATATATATGTGTGTGTGTGTGTGTGTGTGTGTGTGTGTATACGTGTATATATGTGTATATATCTGTCTATATAGTCATGTAAGTAAGTTGAGTTACGAAAAACGGAATCTCAAAAAAATCACGAAAAAATCTCATTGGCTATATCCCAACACTCCGCAGGCCTCCTAATGGTTAGAAGGGAGTTCCATCTGATGCAGGGCCCGGGTTAAGCGCACTGTGGTGGGTCACGATAGCCGAATATGAATATGATCGTTAGAGAGAAGTAGCATTTAATATGTAAGACTAATAGTCCAAAAAACTAAAATGAAAGTTATTTACTACCAAAAGAGATGAGTGTTTTGTCAAGCAAGCTTTGATTTCTTTTTTTTAATTTTATTTCAAAAGTGACAATTGCAGTAATAGGAACCATCGAAAAAATCGAGCTATTTCGACATTAGAAGCAATTTGGCCGCCACATCTTAAACAGGTTCTCATCAAGATAGACTAATTTCTTCTTTCAAATTGAATATTTTGATATTTTGCATTTTCAAAGACAGGCATATTAACTTCCTCACGATATTGACCCTAATCACATGCTTTTGATTCATGCAGTATCTCAGAAATACCGCATGCGATTTTTTTTAAGATTTTCCCATCAGAGTAACACATCTGTATCCCTATTAATGAATATGGAGGTGAAAATTGTGAATCGGGGGGCGGCTTATACGCGAGAAATTGTCAAATTCAGCAATTTTAAGGGTGCGGCTTATACGCGGAGGAAGCTTATATGCGAGTAAATTTGTTATATAACCTGTACATCGCGGTTATTCATCTATTGTAACAAGTCTTGGAACTTATCTACAGCTGTAGTTTTGTTGAAATTAACAACGCAGGCCTAGAGCGCCCTCTTGCGGCTCAGTGAAACTAATAACAGTTGCAATGATATATTCATTCATTCATTTTCTGAACCACTTATCATCGCAAGGGTCACAGTAGGTGCTGGAGCCTATCTCAATTAGCTGCAGGCACCAGGCAGGAGACAGCCTATATCGGTGGCCAGCGAATCGCGGGGCACAAGGAGACAGACAACCATTCACGCTCACACTCATACCTAGGGGATATTTAGAGTTGTCACGTTTTGTTGGGGTTTTAGGTGGATGTGTGCATGTTTTTCCATGTGTGTGCTGGCCGGGTGATTGTGTGCGTTTCGCCTCTTCTGTCCCTCTGGGCTCCCCTTCCCTAATGTGGCCAATTGTGTGTGATTGATAATTGGCCCTTGTGTGTGTATTTAAACCCCTATGTCTGACATGTCTGGTGGGGGAGTATTGCCTTGTGTTTCATTTGGTCGCTTTCACGTAAGTCATGTTGTTGCTTCTTTGTCGGTATGCGTCTCCTCACAGTTTAGCTCCTATTTTGTCCCTGTGTTATTTTTGTATTATTGTTTTATAATGAAAACACTAAGTTGTGCATCAGCACTTTCTTCACCTTTGTTCCTGCGTCTCGCATCCTGGGTTCTGTCTCACCACGCACCCGAGGCATTTAATGATAGAATACTCCCAATTAACCATGAACCCAGTAAGCAGAGCTCGAAGTTCCCTTTTTGATTTTACACGGGCTTCGCCCTGGTGTCGGCTCTATGTGAACACCTTCTCCCTGAACGCTTTCGGCGAACCCCGGTAGGCCATCTACCCTGGTCGTCTGCGTGGAAGTCTGCGGGGAGGCCAGGGTAGACGTTACGTCCATCCGACAGGCATCGGGCAACGGCGGCCCCCTTTAAGCGGCAAATTCCGGCGGCTGCCTTCAAGCGTGGAATCCCGACAACCGTTTTCAAGCACGGGACTTGGACGACCGCTTTCAAGCACGGGACTTGGACGACCAGGTGAACTCAATGGGCAATTACAAAGACAGGTCAAAACCTGACCAACCCAATGTGTAACAACAACCAACGTCTAACACCCGTGTGCACAATTTGAGGTCTTCAAAAAAACTTGATTGTTTTTGGAATGTTGGAGGAAATCATATAATCCAGTGAAACCCACATTATTAGGAATAGAAGGATACTTAACGGAGAAAGAGCCTAACCAAATTCTAATCCTAGGGACAGAACCTGTAGCCCAAACAGAAATGTCAATCTTAGAACGTGCAAGCTTCACACAGGAATGAGATATCCCAGATCATATCATTCGCCTTCAGGACTGTGAGTTCAGTAATAACATATTTAATTCATTCACTCCTTTTCAATACTGTACCCAAATAAGTTTTTAAGAATGATGATTCATGTAGACCAGTACTTTACTCTATAGCAACTCATTTAACTCGTTGGTTGCCATTGACAGGGCTAAACGACGAATGACTGTTGTAACAGTATCAATGGCACTGCAATCATTTACAACTAGTCTTCCCAGTTTAAATAGATTGGATGTATATCGCTGTCAATGACAGGCAATGGAGTAAATACTATGATTTATTTTTTAAATCAGGAGCCCTATTTGGAGCATAACCAAAGTGTTTTCCATTTTTATTGATCTCATCTCATCTCATTTTTTTGAACCGCTTTATCCTCATTAGGGTCGCGGGGGATGCTGGAGCCAATCCCAGCTGTCTCCGGGCCAGGGGCGGGGGACACCCTGAATCGGTGGCCAGCCAATCACAGGGCACAGGGAGATGGACAACCATGCACACTCACACCCAAACCTAGGGGCAATTTAGAGTGTCCAATCAGCCTACCATGCATGTTTTTGGAATGTGGGAGAAAACTGGAGTACCTGGAGGAAACGCACACAAAATCCACACAGGTTGTCGTGACCTGGATTCGAACCCAGGACCCCAGAGTTGAAAGGCTGACGCACTAACCACTCGCTCCACCGGGCCACGCCACCCATGTATTTATTGATTTGAATTTTTATAAATTTTGCTTTCTTAAAAGGTAATTTAGAATGGTATGGAATTGTTTTAATGGAGATGTGCCGGCCACATATTAGTGGTCATAACATTTTGCGAAGGTCACCTTTGTGTATAACAAATGTTAAAAATGTGGCCTGCATTAACCAACCACAAACTGTCCATGAATGAGGACGCCGCGTTTGACTAAAGTGGTTGTTTTAATTACCAGAACAAGCACTTGTCCTATAATGAGTTAAAAGGCCATACGTGTACTGGCAATGTATGGTAACGTGGATTCAACATGCGAATTGGAAACGGTTCTACGGTAGCAACATGAACGAAACACAACTCTAGTGATGTATTATTATTACCTGACTTTGGCGCTTAAACTCCTTCGGAAGAACGCTGAGTACCGGCACCCGAAGAGCTTGAGACACGAACTCCAATTTGACATACTCGTCTCGGTTTCGTGGGAAAGAAACCATGGCAGAGACCCCCTGCACAACCACCGTATGACACACGCTCTCCACAAAGGACAGCGGGTCCTCGTCTTTGGCAGTGCCCGGGGAGGTGAAGGAGAAGGCGGGAAGCTTGCCGAGCCCGGAGCCGACAGCCATGACGAGCTCCAGAGACAGATTGAAGGGAAGAATCCCGGCTCGGTTTAAAGCCTCCACCGCGAGAAGCACGGACTCTCTGGGTACGAAAACACGAGTATCCCACGACGCATTCTCTTTCCGCTGTCGTGCGCGAGTTTTCCCCCTTCCTCCACCCCACTGACTGGGAGTGGAACCTCGGCTGCTGAGGCTTCCGAACTCTGCCGCGGCACTTTTTGGAAGATGCTTGACCACATGCGCTCGACTGTCTCTGTCCTGTGGCGGCCCCCGGGCGTCATTCCAGACATCAGAACTGCTTGTGTCGGGGAGTAAGCGTGGGTACGCGTTCAGAACTCCCACTCGAACAGTGTTGCCGATGCGCTTTAGAACCTGGCACGGCTGAGGGTGCGAGTACGAGCACGGTGGGAAAAAGACGATCGCGCACACGAATAAACACAGTGAGCGGCCGGCAACATTCACCATCATCACCATCATCCCCGTCTTCATCATCACCAAACAGCTTAACAGAATGTCCGACCCAGCCGCAGATCGACCCGATGTAAAGAATGTTCTTTGGTGTCCCTCTTGGTTCCCAGAGCGTGACGCTCTCGAGTCGTTCACAGCAACCGGAACACCATTCCTCGACCGTCCAGATGCTGGTCCACCTCTCGGCAAAGTTGCCCGTGCCTCCACAGACTCAAGACGTGGGAAGGCCAATATGCCCCAAAGTGCCGTTTTCCATCACAATATTTACATTATTCAAGACTCAAGATTATGCAATCAAATTAAATCTTCGCACATTAAAGGAGGAGAATGTGAAGACACAATATGTCCATTGCGCATTAATAAACCCTTTCTAAAAGAGTGGAATGCCTCTTTCCGCTTGCTGCCATAGAAATAAAAATATCCCATCATCATCCAAAATCCAATCTTAACAGGTATTCAAAGGTATACACAAAATACAATGGCAGCGCGCATGTTGACACGTTAAAGTCCGCGTCAAATATAGACAGTAGTGGCCGTAGGAGGGAGTAGTGGGTTGCCTCTCATCGGAGAATTTTTAACCCTCTACTGGCTTTGCACCCACCTTAATAGTAGTGGTGTCAAAGAATAGATGAGAAGTACAATAGATAGACAACAAAACGATTGCGGTATCTGGTCGTTACACATGCAGCAGCTTCTCTTCTCTTGTAGGGAGAATGTTTTTCCATCCTGATAGTTGGTATTCCACATTTGCTGTCCGCAAAATGATCAATCAGGGATCACTTGTAGAACTATTAGTTCTGCTCTGTGCATTTTAGTTAAACTCATTTCATTTTTAACAATTTATTGAACTGTATGCTTTAGATTTAAACGTGTTCGCCAAATGCTTTGCTTTTGCTGTATACGGGCTGTGTTTGGGGTTCTTGCCGTCTTTTCTGAGCTTTTTTATTCCAATGTGTGTTCTTTCTTTAATTTACTCTGAGAACTTTAGGTTTTGGTTGTATTCTCCAACATTTAAAAGAAATGCAATTGGGTAAATAAAGTTCATCAATTGAAAGCTCACCCAAGAGAAGGAAAAGAAATCGAACAGGTGGACAGATAGCGGAACAACAACAATTAGAAACCTATTTTACAACTGTTACATCTGTCGCGACATTAAGCGTGCAACGTCGAGTTGTACCAAAATGCAGGGAAGGGGCAATGGACGAGTGTGTTTGAGTGCTCAACAAAAGTTTAACATTTAAGGCAGGAGGGATTCCAGAAAATTTCAAGGACTTAGCAATAACAAAATCAAACCTGACATGGACATGGGGAAAACGAAGAACATGGAACGTGGAACATGGAGCATAGCAAAGTAGACAACCCGACAATAACTAACAAAACACATGGGGTTTAACTAGACAGAACAGGAGCTAATCACAAAATACACACGTGCTTACGAGCGGAAAGGGAAGCCAGTAGGGACACAAGAGGTGAAAAGCACACAGACAGGAGACACAAGGAAAAAGCTATAACAAAACCAACCACCCCAAACAGTACCCCACCCCTAAGGGACGAATCCCAGATGTCCCAAAACCGAATGTCCATTTAAAAAAAAAAACAGGTGTTCTTCGAAACAAAGTCCGGCACAGCGGTCGTCCTGTCCGACCTTGAGGAATTGGACAGGCCCCCTGCCTTGAATGGACTCCTGAACATGAGAAGGGTCGCCGGCCCCCTTACCCTGAACAAGTGATAGGTCCTAAGAGCCGGCCGCCCCATGCTCTGAGCATGGAGGGACGCCTTGCCCTGGGAACATGTTGGGTCGCAGGTGTCGGGGCCCCCGTCCTGAGCACGTCTCCATCTAGTGGCACAGGCGCTCAAGCACACGACGTCGGTATGGGTGCTGGGGCACGCGGCGTCGGCATGGCTGCATGAACACGGGGGGCAGCAGTTGGTCCAGGCGAGTGGGGAGCTTTAACCAGTCACGGTGAGCGAGAGGCAGGGGGTGGGGCTGGTGAAGAGGGACCCGACTCGGGGGCTCGAGCGTAGAGCCATTCCTCCTTCCTCCCTCCCGCCTCTGCGACATGGGAAAAGTTACGCCAGCACCTCCCCAAAAAAACAAGGCGATTTCACGATTGTTAGCGGGTGGTGGTCAAAACTCCTACCTGAGCTCCCCGGCCATCAGGCCATGGTCCATTGTAAATGGCCAGACGGGAACCCAGGTAGGTCCGTGGAAATGGCAACCCGGGAATGTTCTGGGGTAAAATTGTCCAAGAGGTGCCAACACCACGGCGTACTCCTCACAAATTCCCTGAAGGTGAGCCGGGAGCTTCCCGCTGGGTCCATGGCTGGTCAGATTGTACTGTTACATCTTTGGCGTGACGTTGAGCGTGGAACGTCGATTGGTTGGACCCAAATGCACGGAAGCAGGCAATGGACGAGGAAAGGAGTGCTCAAACAAAATTTAAATTCTTAAGGCAGGAGAAGTTTCATGAAAATAACAACGATTTAAAATTAAACAGCAAAATCAAACATGACGGGAAGGCACGGGGGAACATGGAATGTGGAACATGGAATGTGGAACATGGAATGTGGAACATGGAATGTGGAACATGGAATGTGGAACATGGAATGTGGAACATGGAATGTGGAACATGGAATGTGGAACATGGAATGTGGAACATGGAATGTGGAACATGGAATGTGGAACATGGAATGTGGAACATGGAATGTGGAACATGGAATGTGGAACATGGAATGTGGAACATGGAATGTGGAACATGGAATGTGGAACATGGAATGTGGAACATGGAATGTGGAACATGGAATGTGGAACATGGAATGTGGAACATGGAATGTGGAACATGGAATGTGGAACATGGAATGTGGAACATGGAATGTGGAACATGGAATGTGGAACATGGAATGTGGAACATGGAATGTGGAACATGGAATGTGGAACATGGAATGTGGAACATGGAATGTGGAACATGGAATGTGGAACATGGAATGTGGAACATGGAATGTGGAACATGGAATGTGGAACATGGAATGTGGAACATGGAATGTGGAACATGGAATGTGGAACATGGAATGTGGAACATGGAATGTGGAACATGGAATGTGGAACATGGAACATGGAACGTGGAACATTGAATATGGAACGTGGAATGAGGAACATGGACTGTGGAACATGGAACGTGGAACATGGAACCATGGCACATGGAATGTGGAACAGGGAGCATTGCATGGCAATGTGGCATTAAGTAAACTAAGCAGGCGATCCAACAATGATTAAAAAACATGTGGTTTAAATAGACAGAACAGGGTCTGATCACATAATACACAGGTGGTTACGAGAGGAAAGGGAAGCCAGGAGGGACACAAGAGGCGAAAAGCACACAGACATGACACAGGGAAAAAGGTCAAACAAAACCAACCAACACTAACCAGAAAATATAATGTAGTCAGGGTTAATATTCAGGGTGTCCCCTGCATGGTGCCCATGAATGGCTTAGATAGGCTCCTCTAATGTAGGGATTTCCAGCATGAAAACCCTCCATTGTCAGTGTGATCAGTACTTGTCATTGCAGCGTGGCTTTGTTTAAAGTGTTTTGTGTGCATAAACTGGTTTTGTGTGTTAATAAGCCATACCAGTCAGACCAGCCATACTCTGTCAAATTATCTCTGATAGGCACACATCTGACCTGATGTTAGCGAATCCATTACCTATTCAGTGACGTGATTTATTCATGTTAGCGTGAGAAGAGGCACGTGGTTTTTAGATGGTTGTTCAATAACCTAACGCTAGTCATCAGAATTATCCCGACAATCTGCTTTGTGGACTTGGAGAAGGCGTTGGAACGTGTCCCCCAGGGGGTTTTGTGGTGGGTTGGACTCTGCCCAGGCTGCCCTATTTGACTGATTCTGTTCATAACCAATGTTCCCTCTAATTTTTCGTTGGTCTGAGCAGAAAGACAACCTCACTGAGCGCACTGAGTACCAGTGTGAGCGACATCATCGGTACTCAGATGATTCGCCTAAAGACGTTTCGCCGACGGACGTTTGACAGACGGGCAGGTCGCCGAATGGACGTTCCGCCGAACGTTCATTCGGCCGAACGGAGGTTTCGCCAAAACGGGATTCGCGCGCTCGCCCCGCCCCCGGATCGTGTGTGTACAAGTTATTCAACCTCAGCCCGCGGGCCATATACGGCCCGTTAGGATTTTTAATCCGGCCCGCCACCGGTGTTGTCCAAATTATAGTAAAAATCAATGTTAGTCTACCATCAATGGCAGCCCAGGAATACGCACTCTTGGGGGTGGCAGATGTAGCAGAACCGAGCCGTAAAATGACAGCAATCGGGTCAAATCCATCCTAAAACAGCATTTAATGATTAAATCCAAATACTGGAGCTCTTTGGACATTAGAACCGAGCCCAGGGAAGAGAATTCCTTGGTAAAATGTCGCGATGATATTGCGATGGAGGCAAAAAAATGTCTATATACGTCCATTCGCCAAACGGCTCAAAATGCTCTCAAATTCGGCCAAAACCAGCCGAAAACAGCGTTTAATGATTAAATACAAATACTGGAGCTCTTTGGGATTAGAACCGAGCCCAGGGAAGTGAATTCCTCGGTAAAATGTCGCGATGGAGGCAAAAAAACGTCAATATACGTCCATTCGCCAAACGGCTCAAAATGCTCTCAAATTCGGTCAAATCCAGCTGAAGACAGCGTTTAATGATTAAATACAAATACTAGTATTTGTATTTAATCATTAAACACTGTTTGAATGAACGTTCATTCGGCGACCTGTCCGTCTGTCAAACGTCGTTGGCAAAACGTCTTTAGGTGAATCATCCGGTCAAGACATCATCATTGCTCGCTATGGGCACACCAGTATCACACCTGCCACAAGCAGGTGCATGTCAATGTTCCCTCTAATTTTTCATATAAAACATGCTGTAAAACACGAAAAACACAAGAGTGGACAGAGCTACTGCCACTGGCTGCTGCTTAAAAGGCGCCATCATGGGGAAAGGGGTAAAAAAAAAAAAATCCGATTTTTTTTTTTTACTGCGCGCCATATGATTGCTGCTGCGCAGAGAAGACGAGAGTAGTGCGCAATTGCGCACGTGCGCAGCTTAGAGGGAACATTGTTCATAACTCTTGTGGACAGAATAACTAGACACAACCTTAGCATTCAGGGGGTCCGGTTTGGTTGCCTCAGTATTGCATCCTTGGTTTTTACAGATGATGTGATTCTATTTGCTTCATCAGGCCGTGATCTCCAACTCTCACTGAAACGATTCGCAATCGAGTGTGTAGTGGTCGAGATGAGAATCAGCACCTAGAAATCTGAAACCATGGTCACATTCACAGTCACACTCATACCTAGGGGCAATTTGGAGTGTTTAACCAGCCTAGCCTGCATGGATTTTAGGATGTGTGAGAAAATTGGGGGACATGGAGAAAACCCATGTAAGCCCGGAGAAAAGATGCAAACTCCACACGCAGAAACCTTGACCCCAGACCTGTGAGGCCGACGCGCCAATCTCTCGCCTACCGGGCCACCTCACGTCCATTCATTAGTACTGATAAAGACATTTTATTTGCATCATGTAACTAAAGTGGGTAACACATACACTAAAAACACGAAAAATGAAAGGTGTTACGTTACAAGTTAAAACGAAAAAGCAGTTTCTTTTTGTTATGTAATGGATGTAAAAAGTGTTAGTTTCAACACTTCATAAGTTGAAGTACCACTGTATTTCGTACGTAGAAGTATCCGTAATTAGAAACTGTTGACCGGAAGATTTTGAAGCCAGATGACATCTGGGCTCAGCCCATCATAATGATTATGCACGGCCGGGAAAGTAAAAAATATTGCTACGCAGTTAAATATTGTGTTTATCAACCAAGTATTACACATCATGCAATCTTGCATGTTTTCGAATGCTAATAATACTGCACTAACAATTTGGTAAAAGTGTTGCATGGCGTGGCCACATATTGTAGTAGATACTTTAACTAATACCAATATGCTGCAGTGTCAGCTGGTCAAATGCCATTGTTCAGTCTCTTATTTGAATGAGCCACTGGAGTCAGCACACACTTCATTTTCTTGTTTTGCAGAGGCAGAGGATTACTGCCTTGGCAGCATCGCTCCCCCGGTTGAGATAGCTGACCTGAAATGATGACACCGTTTCCATTTCGGAATGCCCATTCTAACATTTGTCTATTACCGGCAGGCTGGGCCAGTCCTTCCAAGAAAATATTTCTCCATTTTCATTGTGACCTAACTATTTTATGCGTATGCATCATGTCTTTCTCCATTTCAAGAATCTTCATACATATCCCACTCATTCATTTATTTTCTCTCAAACGTATTCTCTCAAGGGTCGCAGCGTCCTGGGTTCAAATCAAGGTCAGTCCATCTGTGTGGAGTTTTCATGTTCTCCTTGAGCCTGCGTGGGTTTTCTCCGGGTACTCCGGTTTCCTACCACATTCCAAAAACATGCATGGTAGGCTGATTGGAAACTTTAAATTGCCGCTAGGTTTGAGTGTGAGCGTGAATGGTTGTCCGGCTCCTCGTGCCCTGTGATCGACTGACCACCGATTCAGGGTGTCCCCCACCTCTGGCCCGAAGTCACCTCGGATTGGCTCCAGCACACCCCACGACCCTAGTGAGGATGAAGCAGTTCAGAAAATGAATGAATAAATGAATATTCTGCTGGTAACTCTAGATCAGAGATGCTCGATACGTCGATCTCGAAGGTATTACTGGTAGTTCATCTGAGAGTAAGGCTTCAGTACATCACAGATTTAGTCCATATAGTCCATAAAAACATAAAAATTCACACTGAAATCGCAACCGAAAGACAGCAGATGAAAAATGGCGGAAGTCAGGGACCCGCTTCTTCTTTGGCGCTGAATTGGGTGTCGCTCATTGCCAAAGAAGAAGAATTACACCTCAAAAGCAGCGTGGGTGCGCCGCCTCGGCAAATTCTTCCCCACGACCTGGCCCCGGCCGGAACAGGCAGCGACAAGGTATGTAGGGGAAGAGTTCCCTAATATAAGTGATTAGCATGGCAATCTCCCGGAGTGAGTTTTTTGGAAGAGGAGGCCTTCCCTAACATTCTTATTCAAAGATGAACTGAATGTGCGGGTCATCATAATAATGTATAGGGATGCTGCTGGCTGGCTTCATGGTAAAGCCATCCTAAATCAACAAGTTCGACCCTCTTCATGCTTTAAAAAACAAGGACAAAGCCTATGTTTTGAATGATTTGTTTATAAGACACAATGGTGTTTTTTAGGTCGTTTTGTTACCTGACATGTTTTGATCCCACACTTAGTCAGGTACAGTAGTCCCTCCAATATCGTGGGTAATGTAAAACCAGACATGGCCACAAGAAGACAAAATGAACTTAATAGAACAAAGAACAAAGCCTTGCTTCCTGTATACTGGATCAGCAACCGGAAAGTCTGGATAACCAACCCTAACCCCTTCAAGGACTTGGACTTGTCACGTCTTGTTGGAATTTCGGTGGAGGTGTGTATGTGTGTTTTTGTCTTGCTAACCCTTGTGTGTGTATATAAGGAGAGTGTTTGGTAAGTTATGTTTTTGCTTTTTGTCGGTGTGCATTCTTCCCCTGTATATTTTGTCACTTTTATATTGAGCTTTTCTTATTAAAAAATTAAAGTTTTGTAGCAGCAGGGTTCAACTTTGCCGCGCAGCCGACCCCAAACATGACACGTCTAAAACTCGCATTAAATTTTTGGGGGGGGGATTTATATCAAGCGGAGAGGAACTATTTTCTCACGTTCCTCGATTTCCCGTGTTTTCCCTAGTCCGGTTTGGTTTCGTGTTTCGTTTCCTAAGTCTTTGTTATTTTGTAATGTCCCGCCTAATTTATTAAAGTTGTGGTTATGAGCACTATTTCCTTCGTCCTTGCCTGCTTCCCCGCGATTGGGTCCTAATTCCTCGTACCTCGTCTCGACGTCCCCCAGTGGACGGAACAATAACTGTAATATTTAATAAATGCACTTCTTGATAAGGGCTGAGTGGTTAGCGCGTCAGCCTCATAGTGGGAGTCCTGGGTTCAAATCCAGGTCGGTCCACCCGTGTGGAGTTTGCAGGTTCTCCCTGGGCCTGCATGGGTTTTCTCCGGGAACTCCGGTTTCCTCCCACATTTTTAAAGACATGCATGGTAGGCTGATTGGACACTCTATAATGCCCCTGGGTATGAATGTGAGGGCAGGGAGAAGGTATGAGGGAAGCAGCGTAGGCAGGTCAGTGAAGGTGCCGTGGAGGTCGATATCCGAGAGGTCCGTAGAGGGATCCCAAACGAAGGTACAAGGTGTGTGGTCGTGGCTGCGGTCGTGGTCGTAATCGTGTGTTAGGATTATTAGTTCTACATTATTATATATTTGCTGGCAATGAAGAATATGCTTTGCTTTACTATTAAACTTAGTTTCATATTATTATTATATGGTTGCTTGCAACGAAGTAAATGCTTTGCTCCTGAGAACTTTAGGGAGACTAAACACCAAAACGCCTTGGATCTTGGACTGCTTGGATTGAACTAAACAAAGAAGATTCAAAACACCTTGAGCTGCACATGACTTTCAAACCTTCATTTGTTTTGACTATATTGACGTCTCACTTCTGTTTCCGACCCCTCCCTTGAGAGTTGAATCATCCATTGTAACTAGGGTCCTTGAAGTTAATAAACAAGAAAAGAAGCGTGTGACGCCAGAACGAAGCAGGGACTTGACCTCACTTGCAAGAAAAAATCCAGGAGATTGCCTTTTCTCTTTATTTGTGCGTGCATTTGGGAATGCCTATTTGGTGAACCTATTATCGTAGTCCTAGGGCAAAACAAGAGGTCAAAGATCAGACAAGACAAAGCAAGGAGGTAAGGCGAGAAGGTACTTTACAGTGAACTGATAAAGATGATCCAGCGATGTGGTCAAGCTCTGAGTGGCTTAAATAGTTCCTTGACAATTGATGAGCCACACGTGGCACTGCTTGGCCCATCCAGCGCTGGACATGTGATTGGCTGGGAGGAGAAACTACCCCCCACCTAATCCTCAGACAAAGTTCACGCGAGGGGCATTCGTTTTGAACTTGAGCGCAGAGCAGTTTTTCCTTTTATGGCTTAAAAGGTGCAAAATGAACCAGTGAAGCACGGAACCAGTGCACTCGTTGTTTTAGTCAAGAGGGGGTATGACTGGTTCAAATCTTATTGTAATACAATCTGCTAACTGATAGCACCGAGGCGATTGACGTCTTGTGAATCAATAGGCTACAGTGTGTAAATGTTTGTTGCTCCTTCAGCCTGGCTGAACGCAGGCTTGTGCTGCAACAGTCAATTTTTATCTCTATAACTTATGACACTTTTCAGTCTCCCCAGTGGTAAGTTGCAGGCTTTAATTGATGTCACATGCCTTTCGCCGTTTATATTTGTAGACTGTGTGGTGAAGGATCAAGAAAGAAACAAATAACTTCCTCCTTCTCTTCCTCCTATTTATTATGCATCAAGTAGAATGCTTCTGTAAGGACAAAGCAAGGTACAGTGAGGAAAACAGGAATCTAAATGAAAGTGGAGCCAAATAGGAACAGCAGTGCGAAGAGGAGAGAAAAAGAAAGACGAAACAGTGGAAGACGCATTAAGGGAAATTGAGAGAGAGAGAGAAGGTTCCTGACTGAACTGATGTGCTGTCAAGCTGCATCACTTTGATAGACAGCACACTGAGACCACTTTGGAGCTTTAAAACGACACAGAAAAACATATAATAAAATGAAAAGACACCCGAGCAGCAATGTAATGAAAAACTGATAGGGAGCACCTGAAAAACTCTTGGATCTATTTGTATCATAAATGACCTGACATCTTCCGCACTTTTCCTCAACATGCTTTCTTTTGTATGGGAGAGAGGGGGTGTTAGTTGACCCACCAAATTGTCACGTGCCAAAGTAGAAACAGGAGTTGACTCCTCCAATCGATGGTTTTAAGGCCTTTTCACATGAGCGGAGACAGGCGCAGTTTGCAAGAGATGTACCCACTCAGGGAGGGAACGTTACCATTGCAAGGGTGGCCATTTCGAGTGACACATGAGACGTAAATAAATTTGCCAAATTTTCTATGACAGACATCAATGTTTTTGTTTTTTTGTCACTTCGGCCGTGGGCGTTCAATTGCATACTTGTCACATTAGTAAACAAGGTGTTAGTGGTCCATTAGCGCAAGGCGCAAATATCGAAGCATTAAGTATATTCATTAAAACTGGCCTGCATCTGATACGATCGCCATCAGTTGTCTTGCCCTCTCTTTTGTTATGATAATGATGACATGTTCTAGTTTGCCCTAGAGGAAATCTGCAGTCAGGCATTGTTATCACAGATTGCCAAATCAGCCTACCATGCATGTTTTTGGAATGTAGGAGGAAACAAGAGTACCCAGAGGAAACCCACACAGGCTCGGGGAAAACATGCAAACTCCACACAGGTACCGAACCTGGACTTGAACCCAGGACCCCAGAGCTGTGAGGCACTAACCAGTCATCACCGGATGAATACATTCTGATAATTTGCTCATCTCATCTCATTTTTTGAACCGCTTTATCCTCATTAGGGTCACGGAGGGTGCTGGAGCCTACCATTCACATCTTTGAAAATGTGGGAGGGAACCGGAGTTGCCGGAGAAAACCCATGCAGACGCAGGAAGAACATGCAAACTTCACGCAGATGGA
The DNA here is from genome assembly GCF_051989625.1 of Stigmatopora argus. Taxonomy (NCBI): domain Eukaryota; kingdom Metazoa; phylum Chordata; class Actinopteri; order Syngnathiformes; family Syngnathidae; genus Stigmatopora; species Stigmatopora argus. The sequence goes on from NC_135402.1 coordinate 12,660,909, forward strand.
CATGACCTGGATTTGAACCCAGGACCACAGAGCTGTGAGGCCGACCCGCTAACCACTCGCGACACCGGGCCGGAGAGTGCAAAAACTTCTGATAATTAACTCGGGTTGTTAAATCCTTTCCCATCAGGCAAAAGTGAGTGTTAATTTGAATATTAGTGGGTGTGTTTCAGTTTGAAAGGAACTTCCAAATATGGATTTATTTCCCTATGGATAGCTAGTTTATTAAATAACTTGATTTATCACTTTGGCCTTGGCAGGATTTTTCAGCCCAGAGTTGAACTATCTCCTACCTTCCTGAAAAACAAGGGCTAACGAGAAGGAATTATGAATTCCAACATTAGTGTGGAATGTGTACGACAAAAGAGCACTTGTGTGAATACATACTTGACTTGCGTGACAACACAAACAAAATACATGATCAGTGTGAGTAAAGTCAAAAGAGTTATAGGCTTGCGAGAATAAACATTTTGAGTAATATAGTAACACTATTCAGATACTGCTAAATGCGTGACCGGGTGATTCGCCTAAAGACGTTTCGCCGACGGACGTTTGACAGACGGACAGGTCGCCAAATGGACGTTCCGCCGAACGTTCATTCGGCCGAACAGCTGTTCGGCCAAATGAACGTTCCGCCAAACGGAGGTTTAGCCGAAACAGGATTTGCGCGCTCGCCCCGCCCCCGGATCGTGTGTGTACAAGTTTTTCAACCTCGGCCCGCGGGCCATATACGGCCCCCGCCGCCGGCGTTGTCCAAATTATAGAAAAAATAAATGATTCATTTCCCTTTGCTGCTCATCACTCTCAATTTATTAGTCTACCGTCAATGGCAGCCCGGGAATAAGCACTCTTGGGCGGGCATGTCAGCCCGGAAATAAGCACTCTTGGGCGGGCATGTCACCCTGGAAATAAGCACTCTTGGGCGGGCAGATGTAGCAGAACCGAGCCGTGAAATGACAGCAATCGGGTCTGTTGGAATAATGATTAATACCCTTAAATCATTATTAGTAATATTTAATTAAAATTGGAAGACATCTTTAAACATAACTGCTAACAACTTGCAAGGAGAAATCACTCCCAACGCGTCTTTGTTCGCAAGAGGATTCTGACGAGCGGCATACTCTTCGGTCCATTTAGCGGCACATAACCAAAACATTCAAAGGTAATCTGATTTAAACAATTGCACAAGCAAAAACAACTGTCTCAACTGTTTTGGACAATTGTATAAGCTTAACCGAATAACATCATAAAGGTTATAAAAACAACTGTCACAACAATCTGTTTTTATCGGAACACCTGCGTAAGAATTTGCACAATAAGCAACAGTAGATTTGAACAATAATGCGAGTATTCTCGGAAGTTTGATTCGATTTATCGCCATCTGCAGGATTCCGAGACAAAGAAGTTTAAGAGTCCTTGTAGATCATCCGTCTGGCCTGGAACTTGTTGTCCTGTTCAGTCCATAGTTATGAAAACAATTGACTGGCCCCGACAGGAAGACTGGGGGAAAGTGCACTCGGTCCAAACAGTATGGCACAATTTAAATTATAGCTTCATTACCTATTAATTCCAAATGAACATATAGTAACATCCCAGAATGAACCCAACAGGGTCAAATCCATCCTAAAACAGCATTTAATAATTAAATACAAATACTGGAGCTCTTTGGACATTAGAACTGAGCCCGGGGAAGTGAATTCCTCGGTAAAATGTTGCGATGATGTCGCGATAAGGCAAAAAAACGTCTATATACGTCCATTCGCCAAACGGCTCAAAATGCGTTTAATGATGAACAAATACTAGTATTGTATATACAAATACTAGTATTTGTATTTAATCATTAAACGCTGTTTTCGGGTGGATTTGACCGAATTTGAGAGCATTTTGAGCCGTTTGGCGAATGGCACTGTTCTTAAAATGGCCGATAAGCGACGACGTCTAGCTCCGTTGCCTCACACCGCGCATCGGAAATCTAGTCTGTATACACAATACCTATGGAAATACCAAGCAAAAAAAGAAGAAGGAAGACAACAAAGAATATGTGAATTTCCTTTGTCTTCTTTTAAATAAAATACTAGTATAAAATACAATACTAGTATTGTATATACAAATACTAGTATTTGTATTTAATCATTAAACGCTGTTTTCGGCTGGATTTGACCGAATTTGAGAGCATTTTTAAGCCGTTTGGCGAATGGACGTATATAGACGTATTTTTTGCCTTATTGCGAGCGACATCATCGCGACATTTTACCGAGAAATTCACTTCCCTGGGCTCGGTTCTAATGTCCAAAGAGCGCCAGTATTTTTATTTGATCATTAAATGCGGTTTTAGGATGGATTTGACCTGATTGCTGTCATTTCACGGCTCGGTTCTGCTACATCTGCCCGCCCAAGAGTGATTATTCCCGGGCTGACATGCCCGCCCAAGAGTGCTTATTCCCGGGCTGCCATTGACGGTAGACTAATAAATTGAGAGTGATGAGCGGCAAAGGGAAATGAATCCTTGATTTTTACTATAATTTGGACAACGCCGGCGGCGGGGGCCGTATATGGCCCGCGGGCCGAGGTTGAAAAACTTGTACACACACGATCCGGGGGCGGAGCGAGCGCGCGAATCCCGTTTCGGCGAAACCTCGTTTCGCCGAAACCTCGTTTCGGCGAAACCTCGTTTCGGCGAAACCTCGTTTCGGCGAAACCTCGTTTCGGCGAAACCTCGTTTCGGCGAAACCTCGTTTCGGCGAAACCTCGTTTCGGCGAAACCTCGTTTCGGCGAAACCTCGTTTCGGCGAAACCTCGTTTCGGCGAAACCTCGTTTCGGCGAAACCTCGTTTCGGCGAAACCTCGTTTCGGCGAAACCTCGTTTCGGCGAAACCTCGTTTCGGCGAAACCTCGTTTCGGCGAAACCTCGTTTCGGCGAAACCTCGTTTCGGCGAAACCTCCGTTCGGCGGAACGTTCATTCGGCCGAATGAATGTTCAGCGGAGCGTCCATTCGGCGACATGTCCATCTGTCAAACGTCCGTCGGCGAAGCGTCTTTAGGCGAATCATCCGAGTACCGCTAAATTAATATATAAACTAACCGAAGCTCCTTTAGCAATAGACTGCGGCACCCTCATTGCAGGAAGGAGCGCTTCCGCAGATCCTTCCTGTGAAATATGAACTGTATTCTTATATTTAATCTTGCACCTTTCTGCACTTTTATGAATTTATTTACTAGAATAGAATTTTTACTGACACCTACAGGTCAAGGCCTGTCATCACTTTGTATATAACCCACCCCTTTTGTGTGCCCGCCTAAAGTTTGTCTCCGCCTAAACTTCTATTAAATACCATCCTCGACCGAGTGAACGGCGTATCTGGTTGGGAGACCTCGAGGAGGACGCTAGCTTTGTCCGTCCGCTCGCCCCCTTCTTAGGAAGGGGGGGGCTAGCCAAGGGGGCTAGCCAAGAACAAAGAGAGAGGAGCGGGCGGCGACCATTTTGAGAGCCATCGAGATGGGGCCTCCTTCCCAGATAACCTCCATTCGGCCGGGAGTTAAAAACTACCACGTGTTTTGCTGCTTCCTCTGTATGAAGATTATTGTCGAGGCAACCCAGCTTTGACATTTTGGTGCCTGAAACCCGAGATTCTTCTGCTACATCTGCCCGCCCAAGAGTGATTATTCCCGGGCTGACATGCCCGCCCAAGAGTGCTTATTCCCGGGCTGCCATTGACGGTAGACTAATAAATTGAGAGTGATGAGCGGCAAAGGGAAATGAATCCTTGATTTTTACTATAATTTGGACAACGCCGGCGGCGGGGGCCGTATATGGCCCGCGGGCCGAGGTTGAAAAACTTGTACACACACGATCCGGGGGCGGAGCGAGCGCGCGAATCCCGTTTCGGCGAAACCTCGTTTCGGCGAAACCTCGTTTCGGCGAAACCTCGTTTCGGCGAAACCTCGTTTCGGCGAAACCTCGTTTCGGCGAAACCTCGTTTCGGCGAAACCTCGTTTCGGCGAAACCTCGTTTCGGCGAAACCTCGTTTCGGCGAAACCTCGTTTCGGCGAAACCTCGTTTCGGCGAAACCTCGTTTCGGCGAAACCTCGTTTCGGCGAAACCTCGTTTCGGCGAAACCTCGTTTCGGCGAAACCTCGTTTCGGCGAAACCTCGTTTCGGCGAAACCTCGTTTCGGCGAAACCTCGTTTCGGCGAAACCTCGTTTCGGCGAAACCTCGTTTCGGCGAAACCTCCGTTCGGCGGAACGTTCATTCGGCCGAATGAATGTTCAGCGGAGCGTCCATTCGGCGACGTGTCCGTCTGTCAAACGTCCGTCGGCGAAGCGTCTTTAGGCGAATCATCCGAGTACCGCTAAATTAATATATAAACTAACCGAAGCTCCTTTAGCAATAGACTGCGGCACCCTCATTGCAGGAAGGAGCGCTTCCGCAGATCCTTCCTGTGAAATATGAACTGTATTCTTATATTTAATCTTGCACCTTTCTGCACTTTTATGAATTTATTTACTAGAATAGAATTTTTACTGACACCTACAGGTCAAGGCCTGTCATCACTTTGTATATAACCCACCCCTTTTGTGTGCCCGCCTAAAGTTTGTCTCCGCCTAAACTTCTATTAAATACCATCCTCGACCGAGTGAACGGCGTATCTGGTTGGGAGACCTCGAGGAGGACGCTAGCTTTGTCCGTCCGCTCGCCCCCTTCTTAGGAAGGGGGGGGCTAGCCAAGGGGGCTAGCCAAGAACAAAGAGAGAGGAGCGGGCGGCGACCATTTTGAGAGCCATCGAGATGGGGCCTCCTTCCCAGATAACCTCCATTCGGCCGGGAGTTAAAAACTACCACGTGTTTTGCTGCTTCCTCTGTATGAAGATTATTGTCGAGGCAACCCAGCTTTGACATTTTGGTGCCTGAAACCCGAGATTCTTCTCTGCTTTCCGGCCACGGCAGATCGACAGAAGGATGGATGGCTTGACGTCGGCTACTCCAGCCTTGAGAGAGGGCGATCTGGCCTGCTGGCCCGGGAACAGATTACGAATTATCCTTTCGTACAGAGGAGGCACCAAAAAACGGTAAGGCACTTTTTAAAATTAATTTGTAGAATCCAACCCACCAAGTCCCCGTTTCCCTTCGAGGAGGGGAAATGCTTAATTCGTAAAAAAGAAAAGTTGCGTATACTCTTCTCTGTGTGTCGGAGATTCTTCTTTCTGTGTGTCGGAAAGACATTTTTCTGTGTGTCGGAATTATGTTAAATAGTATACAGCACGATAAAAGGCTGTGTGTCGGCCTATCTGCCTGGAAAGCAGACAGAGGAGGAGGTAGCGCCTCCCCGCCAAGGGACTTCGAGGGTTGTGTTAAAAATATAGAAGAAATATATTGTTATACAGTGCCAAGATAATGAAAGAGCTCGATATAAAGAAAAAAAAAAGAAATAGAATAAAACTATAAACGCATGCAAGTAATCTTCATATGAATAGATATATATATATATATATATATATATATAAGTACGCTATGACGCGTTCCTAAACGATATAAGTACGATTGCCGCGAAAAATAGGAGTTTAATCGGCGAAAAAGAATACTTAGACGGATAAAAATAAGTATTTAAGAGAGGGTGAATTGGGACAGGATGGTGGGGGGGGTTGAAAAGCAGACCACATGTGAGAGGAAAAAATGGCCGAGCCCAGAGACAAAGGAAAAGATGGCGGCGAGCCAACTGAAGTTAAAACTGCCTTTCTTCCACAGCCCACGTTTCCACTAACCCAGGAAGATATATATATATATATATATATTAGGCCTGTTGAGACACAGTGCCCCCCCTGTGCTTAGCCCACTCCTCGTGCCGGGCTCCACTCGCAGGGGCCAGGAGCACGAGGGGGGGATTGGGGGACTGGAATGCAAGAAATCTCAGGTTACATCTCACATTCCACACGATGAGCAAGCAGGAGCAGTGATGGAGACATGAGCAGAGAGAGTAATAGAAAGAAAAGAAGACAGTTAGAGACAGAAAATTGACAATATAACATATTGGTGACAAATTATGGGTCCTCTAATAAACACTGAAATTTATCATTAGGAAATGATTAAGAAATTGCTAAGTAGAAGGTTAGTTTCTCTAAATTTTAATTGTGGTAAGAGTGAGCTACAAAAAATGGCTCTTATATTAAATAAACACAATCTTGGAGCAGAATAGCAATTCAACAAGTGCAATTTAGCTATTTTAGCAAAAAGAGAGGGATTTGCGATTTAGACTTAAGGATTAGGAATCATCCAAATTATTAATGATATCAAACATGAAGACAATGCAGAAATGGCATTGATCCAAATTATTAGGTAAATTGTAGCTGGCAAGTTTAGATAAAATAATTAATTTAGGATAGGCATAATTTCGCTGAGATGCAATAAACATCATGACTTGTCATCAGTGCACGGATGAGAATTCATTGTTTTGCCCATCAACAGGTGGAATATGCTTTAGCGTGGTTCATATTAATGACCATTAGAATATTAATTGCATTAGAATCGAACAATTGATGCCAACCAAACAACATTGACCTATTTCCTTTTAGAATGACTTGCCATGACACAGCGAAAGGTGGTTAGCTGCCAAGAAGCCCCAGGACTGGGGATGGCGCTCTTCACCAGTGATAAAAAAATTGCAGACCACGGATGTCTGAAAATTAGTGTGAGCGTGAATGGTTGTTTGTCCTTTTGTGTTTTTGATTGGCCGACCACCAAGATATGATCAATCGGTTAGGTATCAAGGTGGAAAATGATTTAGCAAATTGGAATCGATTTCAGAATTTGCCAATAAGCCGTTTCACGGATGGCAACGCCAAATTATGGAATAATATTTCGTCCAAGGAAATTTTTAATGAAAAAGCAGCAGTACTCCAAATGTGAAATTTGAAGTGGAGAAACAAATCTGCTATGCGAAATTTGGGAGCACTGGGAAAAACAAAAAACAGACAGTGCTTGATACGAAATTCCAAAGTACTATTGATTTATTGTGATAATGGCATCCAAATTGTGTTAACAGAATAATTGACTGAATTGAAAAAAGGTTCCATATTTCGTTATGAAGTCATTGCGCCTACATAACGAGGTCAACCGGACAACAAAATATGGACATCCTATTTAGTAGACCATACCAAACGCCATTATTCACTACACGATTGGAACTAGAAGATGAGGCTAATCTGGCTATCTGCATAAAAGAAAAAACTTTAAAGGAACACACTGAATTTGGGTTAGCAGGAGGAGACTGTGCTTCCTAACAGAAAACAGACTGGACCAACGGCGGTCCCGGGAGCCTGGGTGCTCAACACACGTGTTCCTGACCAACCAGCAGACATGAAAATAGCGGGATCCATTTTGTGCATTGTAAGAAGGTTCTCTCAGTTGAAGCGTATGAGGAGACAGGTAATATAAACTTTTTGACGTAATCAGACGAAATGGCAAGCACTCCAATATTGATTGGAAAGATTATTGCTCGGGGAGCCATGCTGTAAGCCATGAGGAACTTTTTATATTGGTTTTATTGTCTCCATATAAAAAAAAATGAAAGCGTTTCAATTGAGACCAAACCTTCTTACAGATAGTTAAAGTAAACAATTGAGACTAGATCTTCTTACAGATTTTTAAAGTAAACAATTAGAAAGAGAATGGATAGAAATGTAACTAGATTTTAATTTTATGCCTGACTATTGAAAAATATTGATTAAGAAAGTTTTATAGGAGATGATTGACAAACTCCAAAGACAATGGGATGTTACATTTGATAAAAAGACTACTAGTTTGGGATATTTTGAATTTCAAACAACTGAGTTTAATATGCAACGCGATACACATTGTTAAATGAATTGGGACTTGATTAGTATGCATTTTATAAGTAATGAGTTTTAATTGCTTTAAAGGATACAATTATGCTAAAATATTAACCTTGACAAACAAGGGGTGATTACAATTTAGTGGGTTCAATTATATTCAGAATTATAAATGTGTGCATTTTGTTTCTGGATATTAATTGATGTGAATTTAACTGTTACAGAGAACGGGAAAGCTGTTTTCCTGGGGAGAAAGCACCCTGCTTTACTTTTTGTGTTTTTCCTAGTTTTAAGTATGATTAGTTAATTTGTGTAATTAGAGGAAAGGGAAAAACAAATATGGTTCTTGATCTTAACAAGGAAGCAGTGATCATAATAGAATACCAGCTAGCATATTTGATTTTGACTGATAAGGCATTTAAATTTTCACAAACTATAGTGATGGAATAAGTAAGATTGTTGCGATTTTTGTTCATTGGGGTATTGAGCCGAACCAAATAGCCGTAAGCAAATGTTAAGCACGTGTTAAAGACAACGACAGAACACAGCAGCTAAAGCAGCAGCGCAAACACTACACAGCAGCATACACAACAACAAAACTGAGCCGATCTCAAGAACAGTCAGCAGACGAACTGTACACAGCTAAAGGCCTACCGTGCCTACCAAAAAATTTATTCCAAAATTGAGCCATAAATGTCTCAAAAGGGAGGAAAAGATATGATGGACATCGAAATACCTACTTTTAAAATTTTTGTAGGAACTGTTTAATTTGTTATTTTATTGATCTGTAAAGAACATGGGATCTCCAGAATCAGCTGGAGTAACAATGGAGCTGATTTTGCAAACAGCATAGTGCAAAACATGGCAAAACACCTAAGTAGAGCGAACAAATGGTACGATAAAACCAAGGCTTAAGAAAACCATGGGGGAGATAAATAAGCCATGGCCAGAACGCTTAACACTGGCCAAAACGTATATGAAGATAGTACCAACTAGCTCGGGATTAACACCTTTTTGAGATAGTTCATGGAAGACCATTCCAACTTCCTCTATGGGAAGAGTAACCATGACGAGAGACTAAGGAAGGAGAGAAACTTATCCAAAGAACATGTAAGCTGCCGTGATCTTTTTGTCTATCTTGCAGGAGGTGGTGTAGCCAGGTGACTGGATCCTGATCCGAGTCATAAAAGGAAGTCCTGGTTCTCTCCATGATGGGAAGACCCATTCGTGGCCCAACTCACCAACCTCCACAGCAGCAAAGATCACTGAAAAGTCAAAGTTGATTCAGGTCAAGGTCGTTCGAGACAGGTGACTCTGAGTGGACTAAGTCGGACGGTGTCAAAACCCTTGTCCGTGAAGAAACTCATCTAACGTCTACTCACCTGCCACGAGCACCCCTCACTTAACCCTGACCTCCCATAGACTTTGCACCTCTATACAGAAGCCACAGTGAAAGCTGTTGCCATCCACATCACAGTGACTGGACTGTCAGTGACAGCCTGGGCGTGTCTGAACGCCCCGCCCACAGAGACTCGAGTTGGAAAACAAGTGCAGGAAACGTCCTGCCTCATCACTGGAAAGGCAGAGCCAAGCGGTCCGCTCTTGGATGGGGACCCAACCCACATCAACATCGGGGTTCCCCGCAGCGTACCAGATGAGTATAAGCTCGCTGACCAATGCTGCACGTTCATCCCGAACAACACAGCAGCTGACGGGAGTTTAACCAAGGCCCTGGAGGGTCTTCGATCCCTCAACAGCAAGATGAAAGAACAATCTGGAGAACTACTATGAAGATGACGTGTGGTATAATTTCATGGTGTTCCAGAAAAAACTGATTGTTGCGAATGAAAGTTGTTATGTGTGTAGCCGTATACCCATTTCCAGAGATCCTGACATCCTGAATTCACTGGGTCGAGGCGTCACATTTAAATCTGCAGTCGTGCAGATGGTCTAAGATGCATTCCTTTTAAGGAGAGTGAACATAACAGTAAGATATCAAAATCAGTGCAAAATCAGTGCAATTCAAACCACGTGATTCAATCTGGTGCGATGATGTTCCTGTTGACCAAAGGTTGTGGTCCACCCCCCCAGAAAATCATGTGTAAAGACATTGAGCTGTTACATGAGTGTTCATTAACCAAACTGTCAAGGCCCTACAGGGTATAGCAGATGATTTAAAAGCCCTTAGGGAAGTTGCAGGACCGATAGTCCTGGATCTGATAACAGCCAAAGATGCAGATGTGTGTGCCATGATGGGAGAACACTGCTGCACCTTCATCCCAGATGAAACCAGTACATTACTCGTGCCGTAGCTGAAATAAAGGCCCTAGTCAACACCATGGCCCAGGATCATTCAGCCGTAGGTGTATCATTGTGGTCGTGATTAATAACCGGGTCATGATTCTCAACTCTGTTTAAAATTGCAACCTTGCGGTTTTTGCTACTGTTCTGTATTTTTTCTATGTGTGTAATCCCCTGTATGAAAGTTATGATTCAAAACACAATCCAGCACATGCTAGTAGGTTATAGTGACACAGTATCACCGCATGACAGACCATACTGGAGATTATCGCATTCTTTCGAAGTGTGACGAGTCCTCTATGCAAATGTGTTTGTCTTGATTTAAATATTGGGTTCGCTCATTAAGAGGGACGTAGAGGAATTTTTACCACTGATTACATCATTTCTCGCCTCTGCTTTGACATGTGATTTTGTTATTTTCCATACCCTGTTGAGTAACTGTCAATGATATTTGTATTCTAGAACCTGGAGGGGAGGGATACAAATTGATATGTTTAATGAAAATTCTTTCAAGTTACAACAGGGGGGAAATGTGAAATATGAACTGTATTCTTATATTTAATCTTGCACCTTTCTGCACTTTTATGAATTTAGTTACTAGAATAGAATTTTTACTGACACCTACAGGTCAAGGCCTGTCATCACTTTGTATATAACCCACCCCTTTTGTGTGCCCGCCTAAAGTTTGTCTCCGCCTAAACTTCTATTAAATACCATCCTCGACCGAGTGAACGGCGTATCTGGTTGGGAGACCTCGAGGAGGACGCTAGCTTTGTCCGTCCGCTCGCCCCCTTCTTAGGAAGGGGGGGGCTAGCCAAGGGGGCTAGCCAAGAACAAAGAGAGAGGAGCGGGCGGCGACCATTTTGAGAGCCATCGAGATGGGGCCTCCTTCCCAGATAACCTCCATTCGGCCGGGAGTTAAAAACTACCACGTGTTTTGCTGCTTCCTCTGTATGAAGATTATTGTCGAGGCAACCCAGCTTTGACACTTCCTCCCATCAGCTGTCAGGCTCTTTAACAAAAAAATGGCTGAGTGTTGAGACCTACTGTATGCATGCATGTATATTTATGTGTATGTATATATATATGTGCTAAGCAACACGCTTATTTATTTATATATTTATTCATGTATTTATTTATTAACTTACTTTTACCTATCTATTTATGTCTAAAATGCCTTTCCTATTCCTGCATCCTCACCCTCTTGCTACTGTGACAACAAAATTTCCCAAATACGGGATGAATAAAGTTATCCAATCCAATCCAAACGTATTAGAAAGAGAAAACATGTCATTGGGTAAGCACTGTAAACATTTGTTCATTTTCTGAACTACTTATCCTCACAAGGATTGTGGGGGGTGCTAATAACCCTCAACGACTCTGCCGGCACAGCTTAACTTATTTTGTATTCTTTCATGTTGATCTATACCATTACTTGGAAGGTACATTAAGATGCTTTCCTCCCAATAATCGCAATGGGAAGTGATGTTTTTATTGCACTATTTTTCCAAACAATTTAAGAAATGAAGACTGAGTGCACAAAGCTGGCTCACTCTTGGGAGGACTCAAAAGTATTATTGGTTGCAATTCCCTTTATTAAGCGGTAATAAACCAAACAGATGCTGGCTGTGATTGATTTATGAACATCTAAATTAATGATGGATTGCCGGATGAGATGGGACAATATTAATTAATGGATGGATTTGTATTAAATTAATAAATGCATAAACAATTAGGTGGGAATCTGTTACGTAATTGTCCATTGTGTGACATCACATCGATAGGAAATTGAGCTGCTCACATTTTACCAGTTTCAAAAAATCTGTTGAACCCCTTGTGTTCATAATCGAGAGCAGGGGTGCTCACACTTTATTGCTTCAAGATCTACTTTTCAAGTAGCCAACGTTCTGCAATCTACCTTGTTTAAGCAGCCGCACAAAGGTTGGAGGTAGGGCAGATCGTCTGATTATCAACAAAGGGCACTGAAATGAAGCTGTTCAACATCAAAGAAAAGCTTTTGGAAGCAGCTGTACCAGGTTGTACATATTACCCGAGGCTGTCAGCACCACACTTTGAAGCACTAATGAAACCTTAAAAACAATTCACCCCTATTATCACTACAATTCAGTACTCGGACGATTCGCTGAAAGACGTTTGGCCGACCAGACGTATGGCCGAACGGACGTTTCGCCGACTGGACGTTTCGCCGAACGGACGTTTCGCCGAACGGACGTTTCACCGACCGGACGTTTGGCCGAACGGACGTTTCACCGCCACGGGATTCGCGCGCTGGCCCCGCCCCCGGATCGTGTGTGTACAATCTTTTCAACCTCGCCCCGTGGGCCATATACGGCCCGTTAGGATTTTTAATCCGGCCCGCCGCCGGCGTTGTCGATATTATAGTAAAAATCACTCATCACTATCAATTTATTAGTCTACCGTCAATGGCAGTCCGGGAATAAGCACTCTTGGGCGGGCAGATGTAGCAGAACCAAGCTGTAGGATGAGTTTTACCCATGAAAAGAATAGACAGCAATGGGGTCAAATCCAGCCGAAAAGAGCATTTAATGATTAAATACAAATACTGGGGATTTTTAGACATCAGAACCGGGCCCAGGGTGGTTGATTTCCCCGGTAAAATGCAGCAATGAAGGAAAATACGTCCATAAACGTCCATTCGCCAAACGGCCCAAAATGCACTAAAATGGGGTCAAATCCAACCCATAACAGCATTTAATGATTAAATACAAATACTGGGGATTTTTAGACATCAAAACCGGGCCCAGGGTGGTTGATTTCCGCGGTAAAAGTGGACTTTAGAGCAGTACCTGACCCAATTGTAATGAATAAATTTGTCCATAACCAGAATTGTTCTTGTTCCTGTTTTGGGTCCCCCTCGCCCACGATCATAACATTTTGTCAAATATTTTTTGAGTATGATTGTGTTAAATTGATTGGCCATATCCTTTGCAACATAATTCATCCCTACAGAGTATTTACATTCTCTCAAATGATATCAGAGAAACTAGTGATTAACGGGTACTCCGGTTTCCTCCCACATTCCCCCAAAAAAAAACAAAACATGCATTGTAGGCTGATTGGACACTCTAAATTGCCCCTAGAAATAGGTGAGTGTGCATGGTTGTCCATCTCCTTGTGCCCTGCAATAGGCTCCAGCACCCCCCGTGACCCTAATGAGGATAAGACCGGTTCAGAAAATAACTTGGATTTTTCGTGAATAGAGCAGTACTTACCATCTATACAGTTTAAAAATAATCAAACTGTCCCAATTTTGTATGAAAGATGTGATAAACACAAACACAAGAGAAAATGATAAGAAAACTAAAATTCTTTAAAAATTAAAATTATTCTAGTAAAATGAATAACAAGCAAACGCAAGCAAAAACATTTTCTATTCGTGCAGGAGTAAAGTACAGTATAAAGAGGAAGCTAATGCTCTCTCGCTCTCTCTCTCGCTCAATCATTCTCTCTCTCTTGCTCTCTGACTCTCTCGGTCTCTCTCACACACACTCTCTCTTTTGCTCGCTTTCCATATACCAGGGATCGGGAACCTATTTGATGAAAAGAGCCAAACACAATTCCTATTTTCAAATATTATTCCTTGAGAGGCATACTCAGAATTTAAAAGTTAATATCTATGAAAATGTGTGAATTTCTTTTGTCACTCTTAAGGTAAAAAAAAGTATCTGAACTATTTTGAGAACATTGTTACGCTGTCAATGAGTACCAATAAGAATATGCATGAAGAAGAGTCTAATGGAAAAAAAGGCACTAGAGGTAGTGCAGTTGCCACAGTGCCGACATGACGCTCCTAATGATGCGTTGGGGACTCAGCATATTTTAGCTCACAAGTTAGAGCCACATATGGCTACTGAGCCATATGCACCCATCAAAGAGCCACAAATGGCTCCCGAGCCATAGATTTCCTACCCCTGACATTTAGGGGAAAAAAACACAGGAAACTAGAATAAGCACAAAGAGCGGTTTGTTTATTAAATACATAATAAACACGCACAACGGCATAACTTCATTGTCAGGCTTAAAAAAATGAGTTAGACCCATTCAAATTCAAATTCTTCTAAACATCCAAAAGTTCACAGCGGAAAGGCTGTTTTCATTGATATTCCTACAGTACGGGCCAGAGGCGGGGGACAGCCTGAATCGGTGGCCAACCAATCGCAGCGCACAAGGAGACGGACAACCTTTCATCCTCACACTCATACCTAAAGGCAATTTATCAGCCTATTATGCATGTTTTTGGAATGTGTGAGAAAACCGGAGTACCCGGAGAAAAAAAGCCACACCGGCCCGGGCTCCACACAGGTGGACCAACCTGGATTTGTACCCAGGACACCACAGCTGTGAGGCCAGCACGCTAACCACTCAAGCCACCGGTCCGCCCCTAAAAATGACATTTGGCCTGGAAATATATTAGATTTGAGCAGTGGTGGACCGTCATGGCCTGCAAGGCCTTCTCTGCTGGCCTAAAAGAATATCTGAATCACAGACTGATGTTAATTATGTTTTGTCCATGAATACTTATTAAATAATTCCAAATTGTCTGTCAGCTTCCTTTCATTGCTTTTCCCCTGGTTGTGCTGATTCCAGATGTGTGTTTTCAGATTTAAGCATCTAACCAATCACATTTCAGCTATTTGTTGCCAGGGTCAGAAATCTGCCTTGAGGTCTTCACAATCAGTTCTGCAGGCTCTGCTGCATAAAACAAGCGTCGATAAGACTGTTGCTTTAATCAATCAGATTTCGAGTTGGCAACACCACAATGCCTTGTCACAGGCATAGGGATACGTCATTGCCTTCTCGCAGGCGTAGGGATACGTCATCGCTTTCACCAACTATGATTGGCTAGTGATAGAGTGGACTAGCCAGAGCTACCAAACTGTATCTGGTGCGAGCTACACAAGCAAATATATTGCTGTGTTGATTTAATAGCAATTTTGTCAACCCACAATGGCTGAAGGAGGAGAAGAAATGGATTTGTTTGCAGATTTACTGTCAAAGCCATTTTCAAGACGGACTTTTCAAGAAAAAAAGCTGGACATCATTAAGAAAGGTTGGACAACTCCGAAGCAAGCAAGCCTGTCACAACCGGGAACGAACATTTTCAGCACTAAATCGAATAAAAACGTATGACAGAAATACGACAGGACAGGCTCGACTTTCAGCATTAGCTTCGATGGCGATAAAAAGAAGGAGAAAATAAAGGAGGATGGATACTGTGTACAGGTAAAAAGGTTTTTTTTGTTTTTGTATGAGGTTATTATTGATGGTTTTTTATGTGTCGCAGCTGTAGCTGTAGTAGACGTTTTATAGCCATAAAATAGTTTTTGAGGGTTGGATTGATTCAGACAGCTGAAGGCGTCGGTAGGAAATTCACGGACCGCCACTGGATTTGAGACATCTGACTTTAATAGAAAACGCAATCATGAATAAAGAGTAAAGGAAAATAATTTAAAAACTATAGGAAGGAAGCACCGATTGGTTAGATCAGATAAAGAAGGAATTTCAAATGCAAATCATCTAAATAATATAGTGACATAGCCCACATAATCTGCTGCTCTTAACCTGGATTCTGTGCAACTCCTCTGTTGATGAATGAGTGCACACCCATTGTGGAGTGAACAGAATATCAAGCATGTTTCCCAAGGGTCAGGGACCAAGGTTAAATTGGCTGGAAGGAGAGGAAGGAGGTCATTGCTTCTTATCATGTGGAGTGTCATTTTGTCTACTTCCTCTGAGGGCTTGTTAAAAAAAAGAGACACACACTCGCTTAAGTTTAGACATAGACATGCCCCTGGGAATTAGTTGCATCCAGTCACCAAAGGGCTGATTTAGGCAAGGTGAGTTAGAAGCCACCACATTTATATATATTTTTCATTTAATTATTCCTTCCTCCCTTCCTCCCTTCCTCCCTTCCTCCCTTCCTCCCTTCCTCCCTTCCTCCCTTCCTCCCTTCCTTCCTCCCTTCCTCCCTTCCTCCCTTCCTCCCTTCCTCCCTTCCTCCCTTCCTCCCTTCCTCCCTTCCTCCCTTCCTCCCTTCCTCCCTTCCTCCCTTCCTCCCTTCCTCCCTTCCTCCCTTCCTCCCTTCCTCCCTTCCTCCCTTCCTCCCTTCCTCCCTTCCTCCCTTCCTCCCTTCCTCCCTTCCTCCCTTCCTCCCTTCCTCCCTTCCTCCCTCAAACCTACTGAAAAACATGGCCCGCCTGGCTTGACGAGGGTTCCATCGCCGGGCGGAATTGATATACCCGGATATTTCGTCCGGTAGACGGTAGACGTCCGATTCATGTTGACTGTGAGGTGCAGAGTACTCAGCACTCATTTAACCCATCGGCTGCCATTGACGGTGGTAGACATCCGATTCATGTTGACTGTGAGGTGCAGAATACTCAGCACTCATTTAACCCATCGTCTGCCATTGACGGCAGTAGACGTCCGATTCATGTTGACTGTGAGGTGCAGATGAACCTTCATTCTCTCTATTTCTAAGTGAGAGAACTTGCAATACAGAGAGGTGTTGAAATACTTTATATGGTCATTTTTATTAAACAAATAAAAGTCTTAGTATACTTTTAGCCCGCGACGACGCCAGACAGCTCGCCAGACACATCGAGACTGTTAGTATATTAATTGCAGTGGTGGGCCGTCAGGGCCTTCAAGGCCTTCTCTGCTGGCCTAAGAAATATCTGAATCATATATTATATTTTGTCCATCAATACTTATTAAATAATTCCAAATTGTCTGTTAGCTTCCTTTCATTGCTTTTCCCCCTAGTTGCACAGCTTCCAGATGTGTGTTTTCATAGTGAAGCATTTAACCAATCACATTTCAGCCATTATTTGTTCCCAAGATCAGAAATCTGCCTCAAGGCCTTCACAATCAGTTCTGCAGGCTCTGCTGCATTAAACAAGCGTCAATAAGACTGTTGCTTTAACCAATCAGATTTCGAGTTGGCAACACCACAATTCCTTGTCACAGGCGTAGGGATACGCCATTGCCTTCTCGCAGGCGTAGGGATACGCCATTGTTTTCACCAACTATGATTGGCTAGTGATTAGCCAAAACTACCAAACTGTATCTGGAGCGAACTGCACAAGCAAATATATTGTTGTGTTGATTTAAATCCAGTTGTGTTGATTTAAAGCCAAGACGGACAATGCCAGAAATACGACAGGACAGGCTCGACTTTCAGCATTAGCTTCGATGGCGATAGAAAAGAAGGAAGAAATAAAGGAGGATGATATTGTGTACAGTTAAAAATGATTTTTGGTGAGTAAAATATGGATATATTCCTAAATAATATTTCAATTGTAGGCCCAGTTCTGATATCTGAAAAGCTCCAGTGTTTGTATTTAATCACTAAATGCTGCTAGGAAGTAGATTTTACCCAATTTTAGTGCAATTTTTGCCGTTTTGCGTATGAACATATATGGACGTATCAACGTTCATCGCTGTCTTTTTCTTGGGGAAATGATACTCCGGGACCGGTTCTGATGTCGTAAAAGCGCCAGTATTTGTATTTAATCAATAAATGCTGTTTTCAGCTGGATTTTACCCCATTTTTGGGCAATTTTTGCCGGTGCGCCATTGACATTCATCGCTGTCTTTTCCCGGGAAAATCAACCCCCTGGCCCGGTTGTAATGTCTGAAAAGCTCCAGTATTTGTATTTAATCATTAAATGCTGCTAAGAAGTGGATTTTACCCCATTTTTGTGCATTGATTTTTTGATTATTTTTTATGTGTATCGCAGCTGTAGCTGCAGTAGAGGTTCTATAGCCATAAAATAGTTTTTGAGGGTTGGTCGTTGAAGGGGCTATGAGAAAATGCACGGACCGCCACTAATAGTCTCGATGTGTCTGTTCGACGAGCTGTCTGGCGTCGTCGCGGGCTAAAGACTTTTATTTGTTTAATAAAATAATAAATTAAACACTTTAGCATGTCACATGTACATACACACAGTTTCCAAGAAATTACAATTGATTCAATTGTACCACGGGAGATTGTCTTAATAACAGTAAAGATGCATTGATGAAGCAAATAGTAAGTACAACATATAGCGCCGGACGACGAAGTGCCCGCTGATGAAATGTCCGGGTACCTACGAAGGTACAAAATGTCCGGGTACCTATATAGGTAAACAATTTTTTGTCTTTCTTTTTATTTTTATCTTTTGATTTTCTTAATATCAGTAAAGCTATATTCGGGAAGCAAATAGTAAGTACGTACAACATATAGCGTCCGACGACGAAGTGCCCGCCGACGAAATGTCCGGGTACCTACGAAGGTACGAAATGTCCGGGTACCTACGAAGGTACGAAATGTCCGGGTACCTACGAAGGTACGAAATGTCCGGGTACCTACGAAGGTACGAAATGTCCGGGTACCTTTATAGGTACGAAATGTCCGGGTACCTCTATAGGTACGAAATGTCCGGGTACCTATATAGGTAAACATTTTTTTGTCTTTCTTTTTATATTTTCTCTTACAGGTCATAGCTTGAACACGGAAGATTTTCTTAATATCAGTAAAGCTGCATTCAGGAAGCAAATAGTAAGTACAACATATATATATATATATATATATATATATATATATATATATATATATATATATATATATATATATATATATATTTATATATATATATATATATATATATATATATATATATATATATATATATATATATATATATATATATATAAAAATGGCTTTCTTTTTATAAAATGTATATTTTCTTACAGGGCATGGAGTTCACTGTCACTAAGTGTGGTGGAAGGAAACTACTGCACAATGGGTATGCTTATACAGTTGACAAAATGAGGGATAGCATTACCTATTGGAAATGCGAAGAAAGAGGAAGATGTGGAGGGCGACTTAAGACAGTGAATGATGTACTACAACGTGTTCCACCGCCCCAAACTGACCAACCAGATCCCAGCAGAGTTGTTGTACTCAAGACAGTACAGAAGATGAAGGAACGAACTTCTAATAAGAAGAATCTTAGCTGAATGATTAGAAGACAAAGGGCATTCATAGATGGGAACGAAATAACAGACGAACTAAGGGTTTCGTTAAGAGGGGAGAGATTTGTTTTAGTCGAAATGGCAACTGACACCAATCTCGATTTATTGGCAAAAAGTATGCACTGGTTTTGCGATGGTACGTTCGATAATGCACCTGACAACCATCAACTATATACAATCCATGCTCTCCTTGGAGAAAATTATACTGTTCCACTTGTATACTGCATTACGAAATCTAAAACTCAGGAAACATATGATACGATATTTTCTAAGCTTAAAGAAAGGTGTGTTATGGAGCCTAGTTCAATAACTGTTGATTTTGAAAAAACTGCAATAAGTAGTATAGAAAAGAATTTTCCAAACTCTCACACATCTGGATGCTTTTTCCAATTCGGTCAATGCCTTTGGAGAAAAATTCAGGCATGTGGCCTACAAAATTGGTATAATGAGCCGAGGAATGCTTCCCTAATAAAAAAAAACTTACAGCACTGGCGTTTGTTGCAAAAGACATTTAATGAATTAATGGCTTCACTAGACAAGGAAACAGATGAAGACCTAGCAGAATTTCTCGTCTACTTTAAGACTACTTGGATAGGTGCTGTACAAAGGGGAAGGCAATGCCGTCCATGTTTTGCTATCCCCTGTCAGGAGTGCCCTTTTGGCCCTCCTGGGTTGCCGTCGACACGTACCGGCTGTAGCCAATTCAATGATTATTTTCGGTTCCTGTATTTAAGTAGGCGACGCGTCATCACACGTCGCCGGATCATCACTCTACCATCGACTGTTGTTAGCAGTTGCTAGCGGTAGCTAGCGGTCGTTATGCTGCTGCCTTTTTGTTTGCCTCTGTCCGTATGCGCGCCGCATGCGGCCACGCTTGTTTGCACGTTTTGGTTGATGCATTAAAGGACTCGTTATCACGCTAATGCCTCGTCCTCTCCTGCCTCCTGCATTTGGGTCGACCTCCTTCCACGATCGCGTCACACGACGCGGCGCGACCGTAATTGATACCCCCGATCGCGCTGCGACGACCCAGCGACGCAGCGTGATCATAACAGAATGATCCGGCCATAATGGACCCAGCGGGAGGCTACCCACGCTCGAGCCGACGCGCTCGTCGACGCCAGCCTCCCTCGGCCCCTTTGGAACGCCAAGTTTTTGTCCGTTGGGATACGGACTTTTCTGAAGGTGAGGACGACGGGGGGCTAATAGACTTAGAGGCTGGATATTGGGGCTCCGACCTTTCTGAAGAGGAGGACGGCCAGCGGCTAGGTGAGCTGGATGCTGGAGATTCGGTCTGGGACGGCTATTTTCTTAGCCGATACGGAATCCGATACGCTCCAACTAAAGACGCTGAACGTTATGCCCCACTGGAGAAGGATCGCATTTTCCCCTCCGACTACTCAGACCTGGATTACCCCGCCCAGCATCTGCCAGGTCCGCGGGCCATCTACACAGGACCACCGCGTGGCGGCCGGCGGGGGAGCTCCGGTAGGAGTTTCGAACACCGCCCGTCTTGTTTTTTTGGGGAGGCGCAGCAGCGAAGTATTTCACCTGGTTGGCTGGCCAGCTACGATGGGCCACCACGTGGTGGTCGGCATGCTGTGACGCCCTCCCGGAGGCGGCGGCGAGCGCCACGTCGCAGGGAGAAGCAAAGGCAGGGCCTGGACGCTCGAGCCCCTGATCAGGCTTCTCGGCCGACCTCGCCGCTCCCAGCTCCTCTGCCGACCACGCCGCCCCCAGCTCCTGGGCCGACCACGCCGCCCCCAGCTCCGCGGCCGACCACGCCGCCCCCAGCTCCGCGGCCGACCACGCCGCCCCCAGCTCCGCGGCCGACCACGCCGCCCCCAGCTCCGCGGCCGACCACGCCGCCCCCAGCTCCGCGGCCGACCACGCCGCCCCCAGCTCCGCGGCCGACCACGCCGCCCCCAGCTCCGCGGCCGACCACGCCGCCCCCAGCTCCGCGGCCGACCACGCCGCCCCCAGCTCCGCGGCCGACCACGCCGCCCCCAGCTCCGCGGCCGACCACGCCGCCCCCAGCTCCGCGGCCGACCACGCCGCCCCCAGCTCCGCGGCCGACCACGCCGCCCCCAGCTCCGCGGCCGACCACGCCGCCCCCAGCTCCGCGGCCGACCACGCCGCCCCCAGCTCCGCGGCCGACCACGCCGCCCCCAGCTCCGCGGCCGACCACGCCGCCCCCAGCTCCGCGGCCGACCACGCCGCCCCCAGCTCCGCGGCCGACCACGCCGCCCCCAGCTCCGCGGCCGACCACGCCGCCCCCAGCTCCGCGGCCGACCACGCCGCCCCCAGCTCCGCGGCCGACCACGCCGCCCCCAGCTCCGCGGCCGACCACGCCGCCCCCAGCTCCGCGGCCGACCACGCCGCCCCCAGCTCCGCGGCCGACCACGCCGCTCCCAGCTCCGCGGCCGACCACGCCGCTCCCAGCTCCGCGGCCGACCACGCCGCTCCCAGCTCCGCGGCCGACCACGCCGCTCCCAGCTCCGCAGATTCCCGTGCCCAAGCCACGCACAATACTCCCATTGCCACCGGGGCCGCCAGTCGCACCCGTGCCGAAGCCACGAACCAGGCTTCCGGTCCCGGCGGGCCTGCCGAGCTCCGTTCTGCCGAGCTCCGTTCTGCCGAGCTCTGTTTGGCCAAGTCCCAGACTGGTAAATTACATCCTTGCCGGTTTCGGCCGGCCCGGTTTCCGCCTCACCCCGGCTGATTTCCTCGAGCCCAGCCGTCTCCCGCCCAGCCCTCTCCCGCCCCGCTCTCTCCCGCCCCGCTCTCTCCCGCCCCGCTCTCTCCCGCCCCGCTCTCTCCCGCCCCGCTCTCTCCCGCCCCGCTCTCTCCCGCCCCGCTCTCTCCCGCCCAGCTCTCTCCCGCCCGGAGGTGGCGGCGACGCGCCGGGGCCCCTGGACGAGGGGTTCGGCGAGGGAGAGAGGGACTCTCCGGCGCCCCTGGACGAGGGGGCCGGCGAGGGAGAGAGGGACTCTCCGGCGCCCCTGGACGTGGGGGCCGGCGAGGGAGAGAGGGACTCTCAGGCGCCCCTGGACGAGGGGGCCGGCGAGGGAGAGAGGGACTCTCCGGCGCCCCTGGACGAGGGGGCCGGCGAGGGAGAGAGGGACTCTCCGGCGCCCCTGGACGAGGGGGCCGGCGAGGGAGAGAGGGACTCTCCGGCGCCCCTGGACGAGGGGGCCGGCGAGGGAGAGAGGGACTCTCCGGCGCCCCTGGACGAGGGGGCCGGCGAGGGAGAGAGGGACTCTCCGGCGCCCCTGGACGAGGGGGCCGGCGAGGGAGAGAGGGACTCTCCGGCGCCCCTGCGCGAGGGGCCCGGCGACGGCGAGAGGGACCCTCCTGCCCTCCCGACCGAGGGGCCCGGCGACGGCGAGAATGACCCTCCTGCCCTCCCGACCGAGGGGCCCGGCGACGGCGAGAATGACCCTCCTGCCCTCCCGACCGAGGGGGCAGGCGACCCCCCGAACAGCCAGGGTAAGGCACCCGACGACCATGCTAAAGTTCCGTTGTCTGTTAAAGGCAGGGGGCTTGGCGAGCACCCAAAGCACCAGCAGGGAGGCCCGCAGGACCGGCTACTCCCACTCCTCTCCAAGCGCCGAGGTCTGCTGGAGAGGCCTCTCCTACGTCTCGTCACCGGCCGGCAAGGACGCCCGCCGGACCGACCCTGCCCACGCCTCGTCATCGGCCGGCGCGGACGCCCGCCGGACCGACCATGCCCACGCCTCGTCATCGGCCGGCGCGGACGCCCGCCGGACCGACCATGCCCACGCCTCGTCATCGGCCGGCGTGGACGCCCGCCGGACCGACCATGCCCACGCCTCGTCATCGGCCGGCGCGGACGCCCGCCGGACCGACCATGCCCACGCCTCGTCATCGGCCGGCGCGGACGCCCGCCGGACCGACCATGCCCACGCCTCGTCATCGGCTGGCGCGGACGCCCGCCGGACCGACCATGCCCACGCCTCGTCATCGGCCGGCGCGGACGCCCGCCGGACCGACCACGTCTTCGCCTCGTCTCTGGCCGGCGCGGACGCCCGCCGAACCGGCCACTCTCCCGTTGCTTCACGGGCTGGCGCGGACGCCCGCCGGACCGGCCAACCTCTCGTTGCTTCACGGGCTGGCGCGGACGCCCCCCGGACCAAGTGTACAGTAAGGCTGCTTTTCCGTTTTTCATGGACATTTGGCTTTGGGGCGTCTGGAATCCGTCCCTTAGGAGGGAGGTACTGTCAGGAGTGCCCTTTTGGCCCTCCTGGGTTGCCGTCGACACGTACCGGCTGTAGCCAATTCAATGATTATTTTCGGTTCCTGTATTTAAGTAGGCGACGCGTCATCACACGTCGCCGGATCATCACTCTACCATCGACTGTTGTTAGCAGTTGCTAGCGGTAGCTAGCGGTCGTTATGCTGCTGCCTTTTTGTTTGCCTCTGTCCGTATGCGCGCCGCATGCGGCCACGCTTGTTTGCACGTTTTGGTTGATGCATTAAAGGACTCGTTATCACGCTAATGCCTCGTCCTCTCCTGCCTCCTGCATTTGGGTCGACCTCCTTCCACGATCGCGTCACACGACGCGGCGCGACCGTAATTGATACCCCCGATCGCGCTGCGACGACCCAGCGACGCAGCGTGATCATAACATCCCCTTATGGAATGTAAGAGAAAAGACCTTGCTGGGAATACCACACACAAATAATTCTGTTGAAGGTTAGCACCGTAGAATGTCAGTCGTTCATCCAAATTTATCTCGCCTTATAAACAAACTCAAAAAAGAGCAAAATGATTGGGAAATAACAATACAACAGGCTTCATGCGGTATTATGCCTAGAAACACCAAAAAGAAATATGCAGTTGTTAATGAATAGTTGGAAAAGCTCACGGATGACTATGAAAACACGGATGACTATGCAAACAGAGTACAGTACCGACAAGCCATTGCGCATAATTTGTAAGTTTTACTGTTTTAATAAAAACTCCCATCTGTGATTTTTTTTGTAAGTTTGTATTTATAATTTTTGTACATAATTTGTAAATTTTACTGTTTTAATAAAAACACCATCTGTGAATTTGCTTTGTCTTCTTTTTAATATTTTTTTTTATAAAATAATTTTATTTATTGCCTTTTATTTTAATGTCAAAGTTCTTCGTCGGCCTCCACGTATACGCCATCATCAACGGCCCCCCGAGCGTGCGCCGCTGTCGTCCACGGCCCCCCGAGCGTGCGCCGCCGTCGTCCAAGGCTCCCGAGCGTGCGCCGCTGTTGCCCACAGCCCCCGAGCGTGCGCCGCCGTCGCCCACGGCCCTCGAGCGTGTGCTGCCGTCGCCCACGGCCCCACCAGAGCGTGGGCCGCCATCGTCCACAAGAATCTTGCTCCAGGACAATATAACAGCCAAGACAAACAGACTCAAGGACAGTTTCTTCCCAAGTGCCGTCACCAAACTCCACTCAAGTTCTGCACTTGGGTGTCATGCTAGCACAACCATTGCAGCTGTAGCTGCAGTAGAGGTTCTATAGCCATAAAATAGTTTTTGAGGGTTGGTCGTTGAAGGGGCTATGAGAAAATGCACGGACCGCCACTAATAGTCTCGATGTGTCTGTTCGACGAGCTGTCTGGCGTCGTCGCGGGCTAAAGACTTTTATTTGTTTAATAAAATAATAAATTAAACACTTTAGCATGTCACATGTACATACACACAGTTTCCAAGAAATTACAATTGATTCAATTGTACCACGGGAGATTGTCTTAATAACAGTAAAGATGCATTGATGAAGCAAATAGTAAGTACAACATATAGCGCCGGACGACGAAGTGCCCGCTGATGAAATGTCCGGGTACCTACGAAGGTACAAAATGTCCGGGTACCTATATAGGTAAACAATTTTTTGTCTTTCTTTTTATTTTTATCTTTTGATTTTCTTAATATCAGTAAAGCTATATTCGGGAAGCAAATAGTAAGTACGTACAACATATAGCGTCCGACGACGAAGTGCCCGCCGACGAAATGTCCGGGTACCTACGAAGGTACGAAATGTCCGGGTACCTACGAAGGTACGAAATGTCCGGGTACCTACGAAGGTACGAAATGTCCGGGTACCTACGAAGGTACGAAATGTCCGGGTACCTTTATAGGTACGAAATGTCCGGGTACCTATATAGGTACGAAATGTCCGGGTACCTATATAGGTAAACATTTTTTTGTCTTTCTTTTTATATTTTCTCTTACAGGTCATAGCTTGAACACGGAAGATTTTCTTAATATCAGTAAAGCTGCATTCAGGAAGCAAATAGTAAGTACAACATATATATATATATATATATATATATATATATATATATATATATATATATATATATATATATTTATATATATATATATATATATATATATATATATATATATATATATATATATATATATATATATATATATATATAAAAATGGCTTTCTTTTTATAAAATGTATATTTTCTTACAGGGCATGGAGTTCACTGTCACTAAGTGTGGTGGAAGGAAACTACTGCACAATGGGTATGCTTATACAGTTGACAAAATGAGGGATAGCATTACCTATTGGAAATGCGAAGAAAGAGGAAGATGTGGAGGGCGACTTAAGACAGTGAATGATGTACTACAACGTGTTCCACCGCCCCAAACTGACCAACCAGATCCCAGCAGAGTTGTTGTACTCAAGACAGTACAGAAGATGAAGGAACGAACTTCTAATAAGAAGAATCTTAGCTGAATGATTAGAAGACAAAGGGCATTCATAGATGGGAACGAAATAACAGACGAACTAAGGGTTTCGTTAAGAGGGGAGAGATTTGTTTTAGTCGAAATGGCAACTGACACCAATCTCGATTTATTGGCAAAAAGTATGCACTGGTTTTGCGATGGTACGTTCGATAATGCACCTGACAACCATCAACTATATACAATCCATGCTCTCCTTGGAGAAAATTATACTGTTCCACTTGTATACTGCATTACGAAATCTAAAACTCAGGAAACATATGATACGATATTTTCTAAGCTTAAAGAAAGGTGTGTTATGGAGCCTAGTTCAATAACTGTTGATTTTGAAAAAACTGCAATAAGTAGTATAGAAAAGAATTTTCCAAACTCTCACACATCTGGATGCTTTTTCCAATTCGGTCAATGCCTTTGGAGAAAAATTCAGGCATGTGGCCTACAAAATTGGTATAATGAGCCGAGGAATGCTTCCCTAATAAAAAAAAACTTACAGCACTGGCGTTTGTTGCAAAAGACATTTAATGAATTAATGGCTTCACTAGACAAGGAAACAGATGAAGACCTAGCAGAATTTCTCGTCTACTTTAAGACTACTTGGATAGGTGCTGTACAAAGGGGAAGGCAATGCCGTCCATGTTTTGCTATCCCCTGTCAGGAGTGCCCTTTTGGCCCTCCTGGGTTGCCGTCGACACGTACCGGCTGTAGCCAATTCAATGATTATTTTCGGTTCCTGTATTTAAGTAGGCGACGCGTCATCACACGTCGCCGGATCATCACTCTACCATCGACTGTTGTTAGCAGTTGCTAGCGGTAGCTAGCGGTCGTTATGCTGCTGCCTTTTTGTTTGCCTCTGTCCGTATGCGCGCCGCATGCGGCCACGCTTGTTTGCACGTTTTGGTTGATGCATTAAAGGACTCGTTATCACGCTAATGCCTCGTCCTCTCCTGCCTCCTGCATTTGGGTCGACCTCCTTCCACGATCGCGTCACACGACGCGGCGCGACCGTAATTGATACCCCCGATCGCGCTGCGACGACCCAGCGACGCAGCGTGATCATAACAGAATGATCCGGCCATAATGGACCCAGCGGGAGGCTACCCACGCTCGAGCCGACGCGCTCGTCGACGCCAGCCTCCCTCGGCCCCTTTGGAACGCCAAGTTTTTGTCCGTTGGGATACGGACTTTTCTGAAGGTGAGGACGACGGGGGGCTAATAGACTTAGAGGCTGGATATTGGGGCTCCGACCTTTCTGAAGAGGAGGACGGCCAGCGGCTAGGTGAGCTGGATGCTGGAGATTCGGTCTGGGACGGCTATTTTCTTAGCCGATACGGAATCCGATACGCTCCAACTAAAGACGCTGAACGTTATGCCCCACTGGAGAAGGATCGCATTTTCCCCTCCGACTACTCAGACCTGGATTACCCCGCCCAGCATCTGCCAGGTCCGCGGGCCATCTACACAGGACCACCGCGTGGCGGCCGGCGGGGGAGCTCCGGTAGGAGTTTCGGCGGGGGAGCTCCGGTAGGAGTTTCGAACACCGCCCGTCTTGTTTTTTTGGGGAGGCGCAGCAGCGAAGTATTTCACCTGGTTGGCTGGCCAGCTACGATGGGCCACCACGTGGTGGTCGGCATGCTGTGACGCCCTCCCGGAGGCGGCGGCGAGCGCCACGTCGCAGGGAGAAGCAAAGGCAGGGCCTGGACGCTCGAGCCCCTGATCAGGCTTCTCGGCCGACCTCGCCGCTCCCAGCTCCTCTGCCGACCACGCCGCCCCCAGCTCCTGGGCCGACCACGCCGCCCCCAGCTCCGCGGCCGACCACGCCGCCCCCAGCTCCGCGGCCGACCACGCCGCCCCCAGCTCCGCGGCCGACCACGCCGCCCCCAGCTCCGCGGCCGACCACGCCGCCCCCAGCTCCGCGGCCGACCACGCCGCCCCCAGCTCCGCGGCCGACCACGCCGCCCCCAGCTCCGCGGCCGACCACGCCGCCCCCAGCTCCGCGGCCGACCACGCCGCCCCCAGCTCCGCGGCCGACCACGCCGCCCCCAGCTCCGCGGCCGACCACGCCGCCCCCAGCTCCGCGGCCGACCACGCCGCCCCCAGCTCCGCGGCCGACCACGCCGCCCCCAGCTCCGCGGCCGACCACGCCGCCCCCAGCTCCGCGGCCGACCACGCCGCCCCCAGCTCCGCGGCCGACCACGCCGCCCCCAGCTCCGCGGCCGACCACGCCGCCCCCAGCTCCGCGGCCGACCACGCCGCCCCCAGCTCCGCGGCCGACCACGCCGCCCCCAGCTCCGCGGCCGACCACGCCGCCCCCAGCTCCGCGGCCGACCACGCCGCCCCCAGCTCCGCGGCCGACCACGCCGCCCCCAGCTCCGCGGCCGACCACGCCGCCCCCAGCTCCGCGGCCGACCACGCCGCCCCCAGCTCCGCGGCCGACCACGCCGCTCCCAGCTCCGCGGCCGACCACGCCGCTCCCAGCTCCGCGGCCGACCACGCCGCTCCCAGCTCCGCGGCCGACCACGCCGCTCCCAGCTCCGCAGATTCCCGTGCCCAAGCCACGCACAATACTCCCATTGCCACCGGGGCCGCCAGTCGCACCCGTGCCGAAGCCACGAACCAGGCTTCCGGTCCCGGCGGGCCTGCCGAGCTCCGTTCTGCCGAGCTCCGTTCTGCCGAGCTCTGTTTGGCCAAGTCCCAGACTGGTAAATTACATCCTTGCCGGTTTCGGCCGGCCCGGTTTCCGCCTCACCCCGGCTGATTTCCTCGAGCCCAGCCGTCTCCCGCCCAGCCCTCTCCCGCCCCGCTCTCTCCCGCCCCGCTCTCTCCCGCCCCGCTCTCTCCCGCCCCGCTCTCTCCCGCCCCGCTCTCTCCCGCCCCGCTCTCTCCCGCCCCGCTCTCTCCCGCCCAGCTCTCTCCCGCCCGGAGGTGGCGGCGACGCGCCGGGGCCCCTGGACGAGGGGTTCGGCGAGGGAGAGAGGGACTCTCCGGCGCCCCTGGACGAGGGGGCCGGCGAGGGAGAGAGGGACTCTCCGGCGCCCCTGGACGGGGGGGCCGGCGAGGGAGAGAGGGACTCTCAGGCGCCCCTGGACGAGGGGGCCGGCGAGGGAGAGAGGGACTCTCCGGCGCCCCTGGACGAGGGGGCCGGCGAGGGAGAGAGGGACTCTCCGGCGCCCCTGGACGAGGGGGCCGGCGAGGGAGAGAGGGACTCTCCGGCGCCCCTGGACGAGGGGGCCGGCGAGGGAGAGAGGGACTCTCCGGCGCCCCTGGACGAGGGGGCCGGCGAGGGAGAGAGGGACTCTCCGGCGCCCCTGGACGAGGGGGCCGGCGAGGGAGAGAGGGACTCTCCGGCGCCCCTGCGCGAGGGGCCCGGCGACGGCGAGAGGGACCCTCCTGCCCTCCCGACCGAGGGGCCCGGCGACGGCGAGAATGACCCTCCTGCCCTCCCGACCGAGGGGCCCGGCGACGGCGAGAATGACCCTCCTGCCCTCCCGACCGAGGGGGCAGGCGACCCCCCGAACAGCCAGGGTAAGGCACCCGACGACCATGCTAAAGTTCCGTTGTCTGTTAAAGGCAGGGGGCTTGGCGAGCACCCAAAGCACCAGCAGGGAGGCCCGCAGGACCGGCTACTCCCACTCCTCTCCAAGCGCCGAGGTCTGCTGGAGAGGCCTCTCCTACGTCTCGTCACCGGCCGGCAAGGACGCCCGCCGGACCGACCCTGCCCACGCCTCGTCATCGGCCGGCGCGGACGCCCGCCGGACCGACCATGCCCACGCCTCGTCATCGGCCGGCGCGGACGCCCGCCGGACCGACCATGCCCACGCCTCGTCATCGGCCGGCGTGGACGCCCGCCGGACCGACCATGCCCACGCCTCGTCATCGGCCGGCGCGGACGCCCGCCGGACCGACCATGCCCACGCCTCGTCATCGGCCGGCGCGGACGCCCGCCGGACCGACCATGCCCACGCCTCGTCATCGGCTGGCGCGGACGCCCGCCGGACCGACCATGCCCACGCCTCGTCATCGGCCGGCGCGGACGCCCGCCGGACCGACCACGTCTTCGCCTCGTCTCTGGCCGGCGCGGACGCCCGCCGAACCGGCCACTCTCCCGTTGCTTCACGGGCTGGCGCGGACGCCCGCCGGACCGGCCAACCTCTCGTTGCTTCACGGGCTGGCGCGGACGCCCCCCGGACCAAGTGTACAGTAAGGCTGCTTTTCCGTTTTTCATGGACATTTGGCTTTGGGGCGTCTGGAATCCGTCCCTTAGGAGGGAGGTACTGTCAGGAGTGCCCTTTTGGCCCTCCTGGGTTGCCGTCGACACGTACCGGCTGTAGCCAATTCAATGATTATTTTCGGTTCCTGTATTTAAGTAGGCGACGCGTCATCACACGTCGCCGGATCATCACTCTACCATCGACTGTTGTTAGCAGTTGCTAGCGGTAGCTAGCGGTCGTTATGCTGCTGCCTTTTTGTTTGCCTCTGTCCGTATGCGCGCCGCATGCGGCCACGCTTGTTTGCACGTTTTGGTTGATGCATTAAAGGACTCGTTATCACGCTAATGCCTCGTCCTCTCCTGCCTCCTGCATTTGGGTCGACCTCCTTCCACGATCGCGTCACACGACGCGGCGCGACCGTAATTGATACCCCCGATCGCGCTGCGACGACCCAGCGACGCAGCGTGATCATAACATCCCCTTATGGAATGTAAGAGAAAAGACCTTGCTGGGAATACCACACACAAATAATTCTGTTGAAGGTTAGCACCGTAGAATGTCAGTCGTTCATCCAAATTTATCTCGCCTTATAAACAAACTCAAAAAAGAGCAAAATGATTGGGAAATAACAATACAACAGGCTTCATGCGGTATTATGCCTAGAAACACCAAAAAGAAATATGCAGTTGTTAATGAATAGTTGGAAAAGCTCACGGATGACTATGAAAACACGGATGACTATGCAAACAGAGTACAGTACCGACAAGCCATTGCGCATAATTTGTAAGTTTTACTGTTTTAATAAAAACTCCCATCTGTGATTTTTTTTGTAAGTTTGTATTTATAATTTTTGTACATAATTTGTAAATTTTACTGTTTTAATAAAAACACCATCTGTGAATTTGCTTTGTCTTCTTTTTAATATTTTTTTTTATAAAATAATTTTATTTATTGCCTTTTATTTTAATGTCAAAGTTCTTCGTCGGCCTCCACGTATACGCCATCATCAACGGCCCCCCGAGCGTGCGCCGCTGTCGTCCACGGCCCCCCGAGCGTGCGCCGCCGTCGTCCAAGGCTCCCGAGCGTGCGCCGCTGTTGCCCACAGCCCCCGAGCGTGCGCCG
Organism: Stigmatopora argus; assembly: GCF_051989625.1. Classification (NCBI taxonomy): domain Eukaryota; kingdom Metazoa; phylum Chordata; class Actinopteri; order Syngnathiformes; family Syngnathidae; genus Stigmatopora; species Stigmatopora argus. The sequence goes on from NC_135402.1 coordinate 12,692,183, forward strand.
CCGTCGCCCACGGCCCTCGAGCGTGTGCTGCCGTCGCCCACGGCCCCACCAGAGCGTGGGCCGCCATCGTCCACAAGAATCTTGCTCCAGGACAATATAACAGCCAAGACAAACAGACTCAAGGACAGTTTCTTCCCAAGTGCCGTCACCAAACTCCACTCAAGTTCTGCACTGAGGAAAATCTAATCAAGATGTATCTTTTACTTGCTTAAAACCCCTTAGGCTGGTTACCACTTTAGTCTTTATTGTACTCATCTCAACCCCAAGGCGTTCCCGGGCTAGCCGGGAGACATAGTCTCCCCAGCATGTCCGAGTTCGGCCCCGTGACCTCCTCCCGGTGAGGCGTGCCTGTAACACCTCCTGAGGGAGGCGTACAGGGGGCATCCTATTCGGTACAAGGTCGATTGGTCGCCGGTCTTTTGGTCGCCGATCTTTTGGTCGTCGGTCTTTTGGTCGCCGATCTTTTGGTCGCCCGGAAGGTAAGTGATAATTACCATTTAAATCGTTGCTCAAATTCCCTAAATACAAACTGTGAATTACTATTTAGTCATACTTAATGCCCTAGTAATTATTAGGCTAAAGAAAAGCTCCAAATGTCCCGGACTTTTATTGTTTTTTGTTGGAGAACTTGTTAAGGCCCTGACTGACGTAGCTTCTTAAAGGGACAACGCATGTACATACAAACTCATACACTCACACGTCAGCTCAGTGAAACTGCTCATGGCCATTGTTGGCTTTTATTGATGCGTAGACCGTGTTGTTTTACCTTGTTTTGTCGCCGGTCTTATGGTCGTCGGTCTTTTGGTCGCTGGTCTTTTGGTCGCCGGTCTTTTGGTCGCCCGTTGTCGCGGTCGGGGCGACCAAAAGACCGGCGACCAAAAGACGGGCGACCAAAAGACCGGCGACCAAAAGACCAGCGACCAATCGACCGCACACGATCCTATTCAGATGTCCGAGCCAATTCATCTGGCTCCTCTCGATCCGGAGGAGCAGCGGCTCTACTCCGAGCCCCTCCCGGGTGACCCAACTTCTCACCTTATCTCTAAGGGACAGTCCGGACCTCCTGCAGAGGAAGCTCATTTCAGCCAATTGGGTGTCATGCTAGCACAACCATTGCAGCACATCCTATTGACAACAAACAGAAAATACACCCGCAACTGAGACGACAAATACGGTATATTCAATTCCACAGTTGCTGAAAAAGCAGAATATAGAATCCTGGCTGATGTTACCTTACCTTTGATTAATGGATAATGGAGTTACAGGAAAATATCAGTGTAATATATTGATACTAGGAATGATAATTGCCTCGGGTTATAAAAGGGTGTTTAACCACGCCACCGGGAGACCGTGGGGTAGCACAGCGTGACCCGGACGTCGTAGTGTTGTGTGTCCGGTCTGGGTGTGTGTTGGAGGGTTGCAATAAAGAGCTACACGTGTGTTAACCCTGGCTCCGCCGTCTATTGCTGTTAGGGATATATTAACAGTTATACCAAATGCAAAGTTATCACAATCAGTACTTTCCCTCAGCTGAGCTCAGACGTATACTGTAATTCCTCGAATTTCGTGGATAATGTAGACGAGACATGGCTGCGAAAGTCGAAAAACCACGAAGTGGGATCACCATATTATTACTACCTCACTACATGTTTTCACGCTTATACAAAAATACAAGTACATGAGTACAATTATCAAGATGTGTATTTATTAAATGTTACAGTTATAGGCATATGAAGACTGTAATATATTAATATCTAAATATATTCTATTAATAAAAGAAATTTAAATACATTGAATACCGAAAAAAGTTCCTCTCCGCTTGATTTTACCCATTGTTTCAAACTGCGTGCCATATTGAAGAGCTCCTGCAGATTTTTTAAAGTAAGACGACGTTCTTCATCATCATTCTCGTCGTTGTCCGCTGCCTCTTCCTCTCCCTGATGGCATCATTTTGATGAAGTCATCATTCAATGGGGAGGTTGAGTGGCTCTCAAGGAGTGTGTTGACATCCTCCCCTGTCATGCCAGCCAGCTTCACAGCCTTATCTTCAGCATAAATCCTGGTTCATTTTTAACGCACGCTACATCCATTTATGCCATAATGACATGCGTCATGAGCATATGTATTCCCCGCCCCTAGGTCACTTTTTTGGTTATTGTCATCATGTCTTGTTTTTTTCTTGGGCTCAATGGATGTCTTCGATGGCCCAGGGCGCTTAGGAGGCCTTTTCTAGGGCGATTCGAATTCAAACAAACCTGGAACAAGCTAGGCGTAGAGTCCCTCCACAAGGTTATGTGCGCGATGCAAAATTCAATCATAACAAACAATGTAGGAAAAGGTAACACGTCGTCCTTCTCTGCCTTTTATATTATTCGGTTCATCATTCTTCTTCAACGGTGAAATTTCGAAGAATCAGTATCCTGATTTCCGGCATTTTTCATTTCCTGCCTTCCGCTTGCGAGTTTCAGTGTGAATTTTGACATTTTTATGAACATTTTTATTTGGATAATTAGTAAATATAAAAACACATCTGGAACCAGCATGCTAAGTCGTTTTGAATTCCTGATTTGAAGCTGTTTTGATGTGTTTATGTGCATATGTTCGTATGTTACTGTGCTAACGTTAGCTTCTGTTGGGGCTACTGGCCAACACTACAATCTAAAATCGGACACAGAGAGCACACCGAGACAGAAAGAATGAGACTTCAACCACGTCTGCAGAGGGGGGAGGGAACAATCCAGAAGTTGGAGAATGTGTCTACTCTCCCGCTCCTCAAAGTTATCTCCCGCGCAACTCTGGTTTCAACGGCATTTTTATTGGGGTAGAATACGTCACATAGAAGGGGGTGGTGTACAAAAGAAGGTGTAGTGCACGTTTTAACCAATAGGTGTCAATAAATATCTATCCTAGTGACTAAAATACATCAGATCAGTGCAAAAGTGTGCAAGGGTAAATTTAAGAATACAATTCATATTTCACAGCTTCCTCCTTACCATACTGTACTCCTGCACTTAGTACATGGTTTTGGATGCTTGTTATTCATTTTGATACAGTAATAAATCATTTTCTTACCATTTTCTTTCATTTTTATCTGTTCCTCACATATTTCATACAAAAGTGAGACACTTTGATCATTATTAAAAGGTTTAGTTGGTAGTTTTATGAGGTCTGTGGAACGGATTACAGATTTTACATATAAAGTACTGCTCTACTTACGAAATATTCAAGTTGTGAAAAAAGTTCTGGAACCAATTATTTAGTAGAGGTATGACTACAATGTATCACCTCTTGTAATTTTACCTGGTTGCTCGCTTTCAACAGTAAACTCTCTCATAATTTGACAGCGAGCGAACCCGGTGACCAAACGTCCGGTCGGCGGCCCGACCGTTCTACCAAACGTCCGCTCGACCAAACGTCCGGGGACCAAACGTCTTTCGACGAAACGTCCGGTCACGGTTTTGTCACTGCCACGATCAGGAAGAAAACGCAAGCGATCACCTGCTGCTGAGAGAAAATTCGTCAGGAGGGTGAAGATTCAACCGAGAATCACCAAAAAGCCGATCTGCCAAGAATTAGAAGCTGCTGGAACACAGGTGTCAGTGTCCACAGTCAAGCGTGTTTTGCAATTCCATGGACTGAGAGGCTGCTGTGCAAGAAGGAAGCCCTTGCTCCAAAAGCGGCACCTTAAGGCTCAAAGTTTGCTGCTGATCACATGGACAAATATAAGACCTTCTGGAGGAAAGTTCTGTGGTCAGACGAAACTCAAATCGAGCTGTTTGGCCACAATGCCCAGCAATATGTTTGAAGGAGAAAGGTGAGGCCTTTAACCCCAAGTACACCATGCCTACCGTCAAGCAGGGTGGTGGTCGTATTATGCTGTGGGGCTGTTTTGCTCACAATGGAACTGGTGCTTTACAGAGAGTAAATGGGATAATGAAGTAGGATTACCTTCAAATTCTTCAAGATAACCTAAAGTCATCAGCCCAAAGATTGGGTCTTGGGGCACTTGAGTGTTCCAACAGGACAATGACCCCAAACACATGTGGTAATGGAATGGCTAAATCAGGCTAGAATTAAAGTTTTCGAATGGCCTTCCCAATGTCCTGACTTAAACTCCATTGAGAACTTGTGGACAATGCTGAAGAAACAAGTCCATGTCAGAAAGCCATCAAATTTAACTGAGCTGCACCAATTCTGTCAAGAGGAGTGGTCAATGATTCAACCAGAAGCTTGCCAGAAGCTTGTGGATGGCCACCAAAAGCGCCTAATTGAAGTGAAAATGGCCAAGGGACATGTTACCAAATATTAGCGCTGCTGTATGTATGTATATTTTCGACCCAGTAGATTTGATCCCTTTTTTCTGTTCACCCATAATAAATTCATAAAAGAACCAAACTTCATGAATGTTTTTTGTGACAAAGAAGTATCTGTTCCAATCACTCTATCAGAGAAAAATCCGAGTTGTAGAAATAACTGGAAACTCAAGAGAGCCATGACATTATGTTCTTCACAAGTGTATGTAAACGTTTGACCACAACTGTATGTGACGACATCCCTGAGTCCTGAGCTAAGTTAGTTTCCTTTTTAACAATTTATCCATCCTTGACTCAGAGCCAAATAGTTTTCATCTTCAGAGAGGGAACTACCTTTGACCATTGATTGACTGTTAGATGACCATTGAGTGAGACTGGGTCAGCTCTCAAAAAGAGAATAAACATCCATGAATCTATTGTCATACAGAATACATTGGTTGACCTTTTGAAGATGTGACAATTAATTTTTTTCAGTCAAATTCAACTTTTGATTATTTTTATGAAAAAAAGTGCAATTAACCGAGACAGAAATATTGCGAGATCATGGGGACATTACTGAGTAATCTGTAGAAGCCCTCAGAGAATGTTGCCTTGACTCATTCAAAGTGTCAGTAAAAAAGATAACGAAAGAAAAGACAAATCTCTACTTAACCTGAATTCTGTGACTTGCATTTCAGCGAACTAGAAGAAAACTAAAGAAACAGCAAACAGATTATTGCCCCCATTGTTGACTGTTTCTTTCTTAAGATTACAGACTCTCCTTTGCACATGAAGAGTCTGCAAAATAGCCGACTGACTCCAGAGTTGGCATGTGCCGCTATGAGATTATGGAGTCTGCAGATTATGTGCGCAAAGAAATCCCATTAAAACCTGACCCAATGTGGCAATCCCTGCTGATGATGCAGGTAAATTCAAGGAAGAGAGTGATGAAGAGATAAAGGAAAAGAGACGCTTTTACATGTAGAAATGGAGGCAGAGACAACCAATATTGCATACCTGTCAATTTATATGTTTTTCCTGTATTTTATACATTTTTTGATCATTTCAAATTGTGTACGACATATAACAACTTTTGTGCGGGAAAATCTTTTTTTTTAAGTATGTTTTTTTTGTAAAACCGATCTTGTTTTACCCATTTCGACTCTAATTCGAATCGTCTTGGTCACTGGTAGCAGACGAAAATGTCATCGTCGACTGCTAATATTTTCATGCTTTAAGCATGATATGATGAATAAATGTAAGAATGATAGATGATATATTCCTCTTTCACTCGTCCGCCTTTTCATCATATAAATATAGTGCGTCGGAAAGCAATGTCGCCAGACAGTCAAGCTGTCAGTGTCATACAGCGACATCTACAGAATCTTGAATTTAATGCACACAAAAGACCCACCGACTGATTGGGCACTACGTCCACTTTGGGGAAAATTTGGGACTTTTAAGTGCGCCCTAAGTGAGTAAATATGTACCCCGCTGCATTTGTATGTTTTATTATCGCTTAATAAGGGGAATTGCAATCATTAATAAGGGGAGCAATTGGCAGAGGTTGACAGGTATGCAATATCAAGATGCGAGAATAGTATACCCAATAAAATATTTTCATATCAACTCTCTGAAAATGGATGGATATGTTCAGGGCAGGACTGGTAGACTTTTTCAAACCATCCCTGTTAGGTATGTTGATTTTTGGGGTTTAGTTAGTCTAGGCTTTTTCCCTTAGTGACTTGTCCTCGTAATTACCCATTGAGTTCAGCTGTTGTCCCCATAATCCCAGGACCCCAGAGCTGTGAGGCCGACGTGCTAACCACTCGACCCACTGGGCCGCCCCTGGCTGAAATGGGATTGGTTAGATGCTTAACTATGAAAACACACATCTGGAAGCAGCACAACCAGGGGAAAAGTAATGAAAGCAAGCTCACAGACAATTTGGAGTTGTTTAATAAGTATTCATGCACAAAATATATTTAACATCAGTCTGTGATTCAGATATTTTTTAGACCAGCAGACAAGGCCCTGCAGGCCCTGACAGACCACCACTGGTATCTTCGGATTCATAATTCTTTCTTGTTAGTCCTGGTCGAGATAAGGGGGGCTGGTTCCCTGAGAAAGGATTCTACCATTGTTCTCAAGCCTCTGAGTGATAAGAATTCTAATTGTCAAGATTAGCAAGCCATGGAAAACAACTCCATATTTGGAAGTTTCTTCTCCTCAGAAACATGCCCACTAATAATCAAATTAACGCCCACTTTAGCCGGCTGGAAAGATATATAATTGAGTCAGATGTCGAAGTGATGTGCTTCCTTCATTAAAGGTGTTGCTGATGTGTCAGAACCACCCTGAGACTCACAGTTTTCCTATATTTTAAGATACACAACATCAAAATCAATCAAAAGCCTTTATTTTCATCATACACAGCTGCGTATAACGAAATAGGTGGTGCCACTTTGTGGAGTAGTACCACTAATTTCATTATGCGCAGCTGTGTATGATGACAATATAGGCTTTTAATTGATTTTGATGTTGTTTATCTTAAAATCCCCCAGAACAGGAAACTAGCACATGGCATTGAAGGTACGAGGTAAAGACACAACGCTAACAGCACTAAGTACTAGTTCGTTCACAAGAAGTAGTAGGTGGTGCGCACAAAGTATTAGCTCGTTTGCACAAAGTATTTAAGCGTGCACACAAGGTAATTTTTTAAAATTCATGTCATGTTTGTGGCTCCATTGTTATGTTATTGTAGCACTCACACAAGGATACAATTATGTGTGTAACTCATGTTTCTACGCGTGCAATATGTACCTCTGTGTGTTAGCAGTTAACGTAAATTAATATACAGTGCTCTGTGCAATAACCAAGCAGGACGTTAGAGGGCAGCGTTAGCCTGTCACATTCTGAGTGAAACAATTGTTCACTTGATAAGGAGGTGACTTCCAGACGCCATTATCAGATGATTCTTGCAAAGCTGCAACACATCTCTGTTCTCCATTTATTCATGTCCTGCATTTCAGGTTACTTATGATAAGGGATTTAGAAACAGGGTCTTTTCGAAACAATGGACTACTATTGAGACAGTTGCCCTGAAATGAATCACTGTCTCGAGGCATTTAACACTCTGCAAAGCTAGGCATGTTTCTGTTTTAACCAAGTGCTCAAAGCCTCATTCCATGTTCAGCATTTACGTAAAATATGTTCAATAAAGTTAATTAAATTTCATTAATCTTTATTAACCATGTGATTGTGTTTTCCTTCTCAAGTGTGATTTACACAAACAGACTATTGATGTCTTCAAAACAGTGTTTGTAATTCATGATAATGCTACATTTGTGTAAGTAACATTGATGTTGGAGACTACATTTGTATTGTTATATGTATATACGGTGGGCGGCCCGGTGGTGCGAGTGTTTAGTGCGTCAGTCTCACAGCTCTGGCGTCCTGGGTTCAAATCCAGGTCAGGTCCACCTGTGAGGAGTTTGCATGTTCTCCCTTAGCCTGCGTGGGTTTCCTCCGGGTACTCCGGTTTCCTCCCACATTCCAAAAACATGCATAGTAGGCTGATTGAACACTCAAAATGGCCACTAATTATGGGTATGAGTGTGCATGGTTGTCTGACTCCTTGTGCCCTGCGATAGGCTGGCCACCGATTCTGGTTGGTATGGTACCCGGTCGTTTCGTCGAAAGACGTTTGGTCGACGGACGTTTGGTCCCCGGACCTGCCGTCAATGGCAGCTTATTGATAATGTGTTTAATTTGGGACAATAATAGTACAAAAGAGGCAAGTTTGTCTATACCAGGGGTAGGCAAACTTTTTGAATGGCAGCTTATTGATAATGTGTTTAATTTGGGACAATAATAGTATAAAAGAGGCAAGTTTGTCTATACCAGGGGTGGGCAAACTTTTTGACTTGTGGGCCAGAATGGATACTAAAATTTGACAGCATTTGGACACGCAAAGGAATTTATCAAACCTGGGGATTGAAATATAAGAAAAAAGACACAATTGAACTTTCCGGCGGCGAATCTGTCGACCAAACGTCCGTTCGACGAAACGTCCGGTCGACCAAACGTCCAGTCGACCAAACGTCCAGTCGACCAAACGTCCGGGGACCAAACGTCTTTTGACGAAACTGTTATGATCGCAGCGCGTCGTCGTAGCACGATCGGGAATGGATTCGGACCCAGGCGCGGGGAAGTAGGATTTGACGAGGTATTAGCTTCAAAACAACATCTTTAATAAATCAAAAGGGCTTACAAAACAACAAAGGCTTGGAACAAAACGGGATCATGCAGGAGCATGCAGGAATATGCAGGAATATGCAGGAATATGCAGGAATATGCAGGAATATGCAGGAATATGCAGGAATATGCAGGAATATGCAGGAATATGCAGGAATATACAGGAATATACAGGAATATGCAGTAGCATGCAGGACGCATGCAGGAGACGGTCCAACAATGATAATAGAACTAATTGGTGTTTAAATACAAACTCAGGAAGTAATCAACAGATTGATTCCAGCTGCTCTGCCTTTACGGCAAGCCTGGAGGGACAAACGGCCGCTCCTGACAGTACCTCCCCTCTAAGGGACGGATTCTAGACGTCCTAATGCCGAATGTCCATGAAAAGCAAAAAGCAGGCTAACCGTTATCATTGTCCGGCAGGCGTCCGCGCCGGCCGGTGACGAGGCGTGGGAGTGGCCGTTCCGGCGGGCGTCTGTGCCGGCCGGTGACGAGGTGTCGAGGTGGGCGTTCAGGCGGGCGTCCGCGCCGGCTTGAGACGAGGCATCGGAGTGGCCGATCCGGCGGACGTCCACGCCGACCCGAGACAAGGTGTAGGCGAGGCCGATCCGGCGGGCGTCCGCGCCGGTCTGAGACGAGGTGTAGGAGAGGCCTATCCGGCGGGCGTCCACGTCGGCATTTGGAGAAGAGTGGGAGTAGCCGGGCAGGCGGTCCTCCCCGCTGGTCCTTTAAGTGCTGGCCTTAACAGACACCAGAATCTTAGAACGGTCGTCGGGCACCTTACCCTGACTGCTCGGGTGGCCGCCAACCCCCTCGGCCGGTAGGGCCGGAGAGTCGCTCTCGCCGCCGCCGACCCCCACGTCCAGGGGCGCCGGAGAGTCGCTCTCTCCGCCGTCGCCCTCGTCCAGGGGCGCCGGAAAGTCGCTCTCGCCGCCGCCGACCCCCTCGTCCAGGGGCGCTGGAGAGTCGCCCTTGCCGTCGCCGAGCCCCTCGTCCAGGGGCCCCGGCGCATCACCGCCGCTTCCGGGCGGGCAAGAGCTGGGCGGGCAAGAGCTGGGCGGGCAAGAGCTGGGCGGGCAAGAGCTGGGCGGGCAAGAGCTGGGCAGGCAGGAGCTAGGCGGGCCAGCCGGCACCGTAAGTCTGGTTCGTGGCTTCGGCACGGGTGCGACTGGCGGCCCAGGTGGCAAAGGGAGTATTTTGCGTGGCTTCGGCACGGGAATTTGGGAAGCTTGGAACGGCATGGTCGGGCGAGGCGTCTGGACGGGCGTGGTCAGCCGAGGAGCTTGGATGGGCGAAGTCGAGCGAGGAAAATGGTCAGGTGCCCGAGCGTCCAGGCCCTCCTTTTGCTTCTCCCTGCGGCGCTCGCTGCCTCGTCCGGAAGGACGGCACAGCACACCGGCCGCCACATGGTGGCCCATTGTAGATGGCCAGCCGACACGGTGAAAGACCTCGCTGCTGCACCTCCCCAAAAAGACAAGTCGGGCGGCGTTCGAAACTCCTCCCTGAGCCTCCCCGCCGGTCGCTGGGTCCATTATGGTCGGATCGTTCTGTTATGATTGCGCCGTGTCGTCGTGGCACGATCGGGAATGGATTCGGACCCAGGTGCAGGGAAGTAGGATTTGACGAGGTATTAGCTTCAAAACAACATCTTTAATAAATCAAAAGGCCTTACAAAACAACAAAGGCTTGGAACAAAATGGAAGCATGTAGGAATATGCAGTAATATGCAGCAACATGCAGGACGCATGCAGGAGACAATCCGACAATGATAATAGAAATAATTGATGTTTAAATACAAACTCAGGAAGTAATCAACAGATTGATTCCAGCTGCTCTGCCTTTAGGGCAAGCGTGGAGGGACAAACGGCCGCTCCTGACAGAAACGTCCGGTCACGGGCTGGGATAGGCTCCAGCACCCCCCGCAATAAAGTGGTTCAGAAAATGAGATGAGATGAGAGGTCATACCTCTTCCTAAGAAATTAATTGGTTCCAGAACTTTTTCGTAAGTTGAAAATTTCATAAGTGGAGCAGTACTTTATATGTAAATTCTCTAATTCATTCCACAGTCCTCACACAACTACCAACTAAACCCTTTAAAATTGGTTAAAATGTCCTAATTTTGTAAGAAAGATGTGAGAAACACACAAATGAGAGAAAATGATCATAACATTATTTATTAATGTCTTAAAATGAATAACAGGTATATACAAAATCTACCCGTATTGAAACATAGGGGAACAAGAGGAAGCTAACGGTAGGCAACATAGAGAGAGCACAAACAGGAATACATAAACATACATCTAATAAACACAGCATTAACAATTCTAACAACAACATTAACAGCATTAATCAACAACAAACTAACATTTTATGGTGTCTTTGGAATGTAATTTTATTAGTCGCTACTGGTTCTTACCTTCTTGGATTTAACTTCACCTTCTACAGTGCTGGTTGACGGACATTTTGAAAAAAACATTCAAAGAAGATTGCCTTTGACGACTTTTAATAATGTTTCTATAGTGCAACTAACAAGCATCGTCAAAATGGGCGATCACACGACCCGTGAAGACTTTTTCTTAGACTTTTTTATAAATTCTTCTGCCGCCTCATTGTCTCACCATGCCGCACAAATGAATGGATTCCACTCCTTTTCTTAAATGTTTTGCTTTAAAGTCCAGGGTATGGACTTGGTGTTCCGAAGATCCTTCACCCTCACCCCCCTCACCAGGTCGCTAAATATGTCCGCTGCTTTTGCAGAAATGGCAGATTCCGTCAATTTATCTCCTGCAATTTCTTTTTTATCCACAGAAGTAAAGGTCTCTCCATCTCATAATTAAGGGATGATCTCTTTTTTCGAAATCAGAATGAGGCCATGTGAAGGATTCCTAGCTTTTAATGCTTCCTTCTGTTTCAATATTGTCACAATTGTGGATGGGTTTCGGTTTGGCCATATTGCCTTGCAATTTCAGTCAACCACGTCACCTTCATATTTTTTCAACACTTTCAATTTTTCTTCTAACGATAACGGGGCACGCTTCTTTTCATTCGCGCTCGTCTTTTTCTTGGGAGGCATGATGATAAAAAAGATGACAAAAAAACACTGTCAGATCTCCGTGACGACGGACGCCAGTCAAAAGTACAGAAGAGAATCTTGAAACATGGATAGTGGTTGTTGTGAGACACCCAATGAGAGCCCAGTTGAGTGTAATGAGGTTATAAAGTGAAAATCAATGCATCCGCCACAAATAAAACAATGGATTTGGGGGGGATTTCATAGCTTGGATCTTTTTCATATCTCGAGGCACTCATTTCGTAACCTGAAAATTTCGTACCTTGAGACATTCGTAAGTGGATTTTTTTTCCCGCTGGCGCTCACGCTGAGGGGAAATTTATATATTTTTTAAAATGAGAAATGGCATTTATTGAGATACTTGGAAGTCTCGCGAGATCTTAGATAGGGATATCTGCTCGCGTGTGCGTACCCGAGTCCACCCTATATAAAACTTGATTGCGCCGAATAGACTGAATGGAAGGAAGTGTGTACGCGAGCAGAGATCCCCCTCTCTAAAATCTCAAGAGACTTCCAAGTATCTTGATAACTGCTACTACTTTCTTGTTTTTTGAATGAATTCTTTTTCCTGGCGAACAGGTTGAGGAAAAAAATAAATAAACGCAAAACGAAGATAAAAAAGTAATTACCCCCCCGCCCCCAAATAATTTAGTTTGAAAAAAAAAATAAAAAATAAAAATAAAAAAACGAGAACATTTAGAGTAAAAAAATAATTCAAAAAATAACCCAAGAATACATTTGTTTAAAACACAAAGAAAAAATAATTCAAACAACAACCTAGAAAAATAATTAATATGAAAACCGAGAAGAATAAAAAAATAATTCAAAAAACAACCCCAGAAAAGAAATTATTTTGAAAAACAGAGAAAAAAAATAAAATAATAACTCCAGAAAATACATTATTTTGAAAAACGATGGGTAGCAAAATATGCCAGAACACTGCCGTGGGGAAATGCAGGGAAGGCCTAATCAAATGCCGAATCCCTTCCAATTAAATAGCCTCACTTGTGCAAAAATGTCAACGCAAGGAGGTATTTGCGCCATTTGCCCGAATGAAAGCCCTGTAGTGGGGTTTACCTGTGGCTGATACACGATTGGCGGGGTTTGGATCCTAAGCCCGCCCCCTCCGGCGGGCTGCCCGTCTTTCCAGCTGGTGAGCAAACAGTTGCTCTCAGCTCTGCTCCGAAGAGGGTGATATTATACTTACCCACGCGGAGCGAATCCTTCACCACATTCCTAATTTCACCGCTCGAAGGTTAAAAGAACCTGCCTCTCTTTAGGCACCAGCTCATCTACGATTCGGCTTCGTTATTGTTTTCCTTATCCCTTTTTAATGCGCCATGAAAGCGCGTTGGAGGAGTTGCGGAGCGAGGCTGCTGGCGTGGACGTGGTTTTGGAGTATGGCGTGGTGCATTCCTGCAAATGAAGGTAAGACCACTCGTGGTTCATGTTGATTTCGACTCACGAGCTTGACAAGTGTTTCATCCGTGAGTGGACCGCAACGCACGCGTGGCTCTCTCCTTGCCCTTGACATGTTGTAAAATGTGTATCAAAGGGTAAAAACATAAATAAAAATGAAGAAATAAAAGTACGTTGTCACAGAATATATATTTAACATTTAATCCGTTACTTGTCTGGACTGCGCTATAACTGTCCCATTACTGCCTGTTCGCGTTATCAACACCTGCAGAAAAAGACATGATAGTGTCTCTTTCACTGTGTTCTCTTTTAGATTGCGGCAGGTCTAAACTGATTTTCTGGCATTGTGTCAACCTACAACATTTAGTCCTTATTTTAGATGACAAAAACAGTTGTTGTCATATTGTTTCCTCAGCAAACATGACGACTTAAGGCACCCTTCCTCAACCAATCCGTCACATTCACCTGTCACAGTTAACATCTAACAAGTTGATGTCAATCCCACATGGAATGGAGTGTCGGGTTGTGTTCCCACGCTTTATCTGCTCACTGTGTAGAATTCGAATAGTGGGATATGACGGCTATTGTCGTGGGTTGTTAGTCGTCATTATCCCGGTAAGGAGAGAACATTCTCCAGCTTTCTTATTGTTCACATAATGGATTTTTTGGGACAATTCTTCAGAGTGAACCATTGTCCGGCTGTAGAATGGATTGGTCTTCATATTGGTTTTTCTAAAGAGCATCCTTCATTTATAAAGTTGTAATTTACCTGATATTGCCGTGGCCTTGTGTGTCCATGTGAGGTTAAGTTGAAAACGAAATCTTAGAAAAATAGTTTCAAGTTCAACCTTTTTGAAATTCTAAGCTAGGAATTGCCTCTTAAAACTCCCAGTAAAAGGATTTAGTAGGAATTTGCTCCAGATAAAATACTTGATGAGTGAGACAAAGCATTCTGAATTGGGAGTTGTTAATGTCGCTTCACCATTTCCAGGTGTGCACCTTTTAAGTCGAAGATCCGAGTTGAAATTGTCAAATACATACCAGCTACTAAAAAGTACAACATTGATTTCAAATATTTGAGGGAAATTGCTTTGCTTTTATTCATATGCTCCAAATTCCTGGAGCAATCCCTGACCACATGACTAACAGAAGATTTACTTCTTTAGATTTCCTCCTCATTCTATTTAGGCAACAAACGAGTAGAGTGCCATTTACAAGGCAATGCTGCCAATTACTGAACTGCCTGAATTTTTTGCATATATTTGGCATGTACACATTATATTCTAACTGATATGACAGTACAACTAACTCAGGGGTGGGCAAACTTTCCAGCACGGGGGCCACATTGACTTGTAAATTTTACAGACAGGCCAGGTCAGCACAAGATACAATATATATAAAAAACTGCGTTCGTTAACAGTACATATGAAACATAAACAGAAAAAAGCATTAGCGTATTAACATACCTTTTAATGAGAACAGTGTTGTTGAGCACCCATTTTAACCAGTGCATTGAAGTCTGGTGTTAATCCTGTTGTGGGCTATTTGTGGGGTGCGCTGTTGGTGTTCATCACACCAAAAGTCTGTTCGCGCACATATGTAGAGCCAAATAACACTAGAATCCTCTTTGCCATCTTCTGGATGTTTGGAAATTTAGCTGCACTTAATGATGCAAAAAACTCATCCAGTTTCAGCGAGTTGAAATTGTCCTTTAACAACATGACACATTGGAGATCAGTCAGTTCAAATCCAGGTCGGTCTACCTGTGTGGAGTTTGCATGTTCTCCCGGGCCTGCATGGGTTTTCTCCGGGTACTCCGGTTTCCTCCTACATTCCAAAGACATCCATGGTAGGCTGATGGGACTCTCTAAATTGCCCCTAGGTATGAGTGTGTGTTTGTTGCTTGTGCCCTGCGATTGGCTGGCGTCCAATTCACAGTGTCCTCCGCCTTTGGCCCGAAGTCAGCTGGGTTAGGCTCCAGCACCCCCCGCAAACCTAGTGACGATAAAGCGGTTCAGAAAATGAGATTAGATGAGGTGAGATTTTGCAATGCAACTCAGAGAGTGGCAGCCTGTCACTGAAAAGCGACAACAAACGGTAGCTCCAGATACAAATATGATTAACACTGAGTTCAGCCAATGATTTCATGCGGTTCATACCATCCATGCATGTTTGCTTGCAATCTTTGAGTAAATTTTAACTACATTGATTGGCTGTGTAACCTGCGTTAGTTACACAGCCAATTAATGTAATTAACAGCACTACATGCGTACGCGTTTTGCAGGTTAGGATATACCTAACAGTTCGGTGGAACTGCTGCCAACCCTCTTTGAAGGCGGAAAGACGGGCCTTTGGCAGAGCCACTCAAGAAGCCAAATTAAAAACGAAATGCGGTTCATTTAAGATGGAATGGCTGTCGGAGTACGTGCAAATCGAAGAAGTAAAACTCGGTGACATTTTTTCTTTTTGAAGTGATAAAGGACTGGTCTGCAAAACATGTTGCGAAGCCAAAGTAGCAAGCGACTTCTCGGAGAAAAAAGTGCGGACTGAATGGAAGTTGGACAATCTCAAGCGTCACACTCAGTACAAAACTCATTTTAATGCTGTTGGAATTGTACGAAGACGCAAGATGGGAATGGGGATCAGTACATTATTGCAGGAAAGCGCAAAAGATCGAGAGAAGAGAAACGAGCTGTCACCCAAAAAAGAAATCCGACCCCGGGCAAGTCAAAGTTCTCATCGACAATATTCTACTCGGCATCAAAATGAATGCAGCAATGCTGTCGGTTCAGCAAATCCACAATCACATGGCAAAGTATGTGAGTATACCGGAAAGCTGACGAAGTAAAAACTATGCCTTTGAATTTGTGAACTCAATCAGTGAGTGCAGAATGAGACGATGTCCAATGTTAAAAATGCACCATGACATATCCTGATAGTAGACGAGAGCACAGACATAACAGTGAAGAAAATGCTCGTCTTATACATCAAATACAGGGAAAAAATGACATCAACTATAAAACTGTTTGATGGCATCTAGCTGACAGCACGCACTACTCACAATATTGCGCAGGCAATCACTAAGTTTTACTCCAAGCATGGACTGGACTTGCAGAGAATGGTGATGCTGACCGATGGTGCCTCAATAATGCTAGGAAAGCACAACGGAGCTGCCGCTTTATTAAAGCGGCAAATACCCCACCTAACGGAACAACATTGCGTGGCACATAGAGAGGACTTAGGCATTGATGCCTGGAAAGATGTGCTCTTCATCCAAGATGTGGAAACTTGTCTTAGAACTGTATATTCCACTTTCTCTCGGTCCACTGTAAAAAGGTTTTGCATGTTTTGTGTTTGTAGTTTGTCATCAACCCCTGTATGTGTATTTAAACCCCTGTGTTCTGGCACATCTTTGGTGGGAGTATTGTTTTGCGCTTCGTGTTTCCTGTTGGATTGAGTGAGTAATGTTTTGCCTCTTCATTTGGTGTGCGTCTTCCCTGTCTAGTTTGATTAAGTTAACTTTGTCCCAGGTTGTATCATTTTTGTATGATTATTTTGGCAATAAGAGACTAAGTTGTGCACAAGCACTTCCCTCTCATTTTTTGCTTCCCGCATCCTGAGTTCGACTTCGCATCATGACAGTGGTCATAGCGAGCACTTCTGATGTTGCTCACAGTGGTCCTTAGTGTGCTCAGAGAGCTTGTCTGTATGCCCAGAAATGTGAAAAATTGGAGGGAACTTTGCTTGTGAGAAGGGATATGACACCACCTGAAGTGCCCTGTCAATTTTTCCAAAATCACCAAACTGACGACAGAAATCCTCATGCAAGTCATCCAGTGATTTCCAGTATTTTTTCCACCTGTTGCGTTTAACAGGAAATGAGCAAATGACTTGTCTAATATTTGCTTCGAAAATAAAACCAGTTTGGTTTAGAAGGCTCTGACGTTTGCTTGCATTTCATGTACAAAGTGTTTTTTCCCTGGTATCTTCACATTCAGCTCGTTCATGTGTGGCAGTATGTCCACAGAAAAAGGTAAATCACAAAGCCAAACTCAGGATATTTGTCAGTATATTCTCAAGTAGCTCCAAAAATGAAATCTCCTGTTTGAGCTCCCACACACATTGACATACTTTTCCCCAAATTTAACCAGCCGACATTAGAATGATGAAGTAAGTCTGTGTTATCTGCGTCAATTTCTTCAAGAAAAGTAATAAACGATGGTGAAATCCTCTCGCTCGAATAAAGTTAACGAGTTTCACAACTGGCTTCTCTACGTGGTCAAGCTGCAACATGTATTTACACTTCTTGGTGAATTATGCAGTGTAGGAAAATTACCTCCTGCTCAGGGTTGTCCTTTTTCATCCTGTACTGAATTCTCTTGAGCATCCCAACATTTTTTCCTGTCAGATTTGGTGATCCATCTGTGGTAACGTTAGCGTTAGCGTACTCCAAGGTAACTTGTGCCTCTGGAAAAAAATAAAAGCTGAGTGGTGTCCTATATATCATTGATTTTGTCTAGTACCAATGAATATAATCTAAATGACTCCAATCTTTTGTTTAGCTTGTTAGTTAAGTGTTCGTCAATTACTTCAATACGTCGAGTCACTGAACTGCGTGATAAGCTAATTTTTTCAAATTTGTTCTTGCTCTCAGGACATACCGTATTTACTCACATATAAGCCGCCTGCGCATATAAGCCGCACCCTGAAAATGGCCTTGACATTTTTGAATCTTACAATTTCTCGCGTATAAGACGCCCCCCTGATTCCCAATTTTCACCTCCATATTCATGGTTTTAATTGTTTGTACAAATATCGGATTGGATTGGATAACTTTATTCATCCCGTATTCGGGAAATTTCATTGTGACAGTAGCAAGAGGGTGAGAATGCAGATACAGGAAAGGCATAGTTACACATAGTTACAAGTTAGACAATACAGTCGCAAAGGCCGAAGAACAACAAAGCAAAAGGACAAAGTACAAAGCAAAAGCAAAGTATATAGGATCATTAAGAATCATTAAATCAAATCATTAAGACAGAAAAGCAGCAAAAACACAAAACGAGCAAGAGGGGACGGACCACTACCGACTGCCACCTGAGCGGTGCCATCTTGGTTGCAGTAGCAAAAACGGATACAGACTCAAGAAAAAGACGTTGTAGAGTTGGATAAAACTGGAACCACACACCGGAAGTCACAGGAAGTCTATATGTTACTTAGAAATATGTTACTTTGAAGGGAAAATCTTAAGAAATATCACGTGGTATTTCTGAGATACTGTATTAATCAAAAGTGCATTATTAGGGTCAATATCATAAGGAAGTTAATTTGCCTGTCTTTGTAAATGCAAAATATCAAATTATTCAATTTGAAAGAAGAAATAAGTCTATCTTGAAGAGAACCTGATGCTTTCTAATGACAGATATTACAATTTTCTTACCAGAAGTTTAAGATGTTGTGGCAGCCATATTGCTTCTGTCAAAATATCTCAATTCGTTCAATGGTTCATATTACTCCAATAGTTGTCACTTTCGAACAAGAAATAAAAGGAAAAATAATCAATATTAGCGAGTTAGCTTAGCGTTGCGATGTTCTTTGATAGCGGTGGAACACCTCATCTACCCAGATACTCCGTCAGAGAGTGAAACGAAGGCACACAGATGATTCTTCAGCTCCTTTTATATCAAATCCAAGTAAATGACAATGTAGAGCATTCTTCTTTAACAGCAAATTCCATTCAACTTTGATGAACACTGAATCAAACGCCGCTGGAAACGTTCGCAGTGCTCTCTACTAAAGACTACAACTATAGGACCCCAAGCTATCCGCCTAGGTGCCTCAACGAAAAGAAGGATATAACCTGCCTTTTAATGAAAACAACGGAAAACATGGAACATTTATAACAATCAAAGAGGAATTTTGTTTTATTTCTAAATTAAGGCTACTCGCGTCTGGCCAGTCAAAGCACGTTTAACTAGGTTTATACGTCATCGCCCTAGGTAAGATGGATGTGCCCCGAGCGGGCAGTGACGGCAATGTGAGCTTTTTCACGTTTTATGCAAGATACGTACGTTTTTTTGTTGAATTTCATTCATGGACGTCAAAATAGATTTTGTTTAGCATTTTATCGGTTTATCTTTCCTCTATTTTGAAATAAAGTATCGGCCGACTTGACTTCGCTTTTGTCGTGACGTCACGCGCCGACGCAATGGCACCATTTTGAAGTGACGTCATTGTGCTGTGGCGCCGTCAATTTGCATTTTTTTTTGCGTGTCGTGTTTTTATGCGCATATAAGCCGTACCCTCTATTCAGTCATAATTTTTTTTGTCAGAGAAAAGCGGCTTATATGCGAGTAAATACTGTAACATACTTGCTGTCTCTATCATGCACTCTTTAAAAAGGTCCCATTCAGAGAAAGGCTTGTTGATTTGAATGCCAGTAAATTACTTGTCTTCGTGCTTTCTCCTTGGATGGAATTTGCCCAAATAAAGATGTTTTGCTGAGGCTGTAAGCTAGTAACCAACCTTTCAGCAGTAGCCGCACCTTCTCATGTTGAAAGGTTGCTGGCGTAATTAGAATGCTTGGTGGAAAAGTAACGGCTGATGTTGTATTGGCAAATAAGACATACAGCCTTGGACCGGATTTCAGTAAAAGAGAATTTATCCGTCCATTCTTTGTTAAACACGCGGCACTGAGTGTCGACTTTTCTTTGACATTGCTGCAGATTGGTTCTGATTTGACCAGTAGAAGAAGCGCGTTAATTGGAAATGGGTCTCTCAAGTTGCTGCGCCTACGTTCCACCTGGTGTTCAAATGCCGTCATTACAATTCAAAATGATATGAATGCAATTATCTACATCAAACCTTAATACTGTACCAATCTTCCGCGGGCCGGATTAAAAAGTAAAAAATGTGGGCCGTAGTTTGCCCACCTCCGAACTAACTAAATGAATAATGATCCATAATGAGCAGTACTGTAATCCCTCGAATATCGCGGATAATGTAGACCAGACATGGCCACGATAATCGAAAAACCGTGAAGGATCACCCCTATAATTACTACCATCCGTTTTCATGCCTATACAGAAATACAAGTACACAAGTACAATTATCAAGAAGTGTATTTATTAAATATTACAGTTATAATCATATAAAAAGACTAATGTATTAATATCTAAATATAATGTATATATACAAAAATTAGAAATACGTTAAATACCCAGTGAAAATAGTTCCCCTCCGCTTGATTTAAATAAATAAAAGGATTAATGGGAGTTTTAATTCAAGTTCTTGAAGGGGACCCCCGTTTCAGTGAGGTACAGCTTCACGTCTGTGATGAAACAGTTTGAAGGCTTCCGTGATCCAAGCTTTCCGGTTGCTCATCCAGTAGACAGGTGGCAAGGCTTTGTTCTTGTTTTCTAAAGCATGAGGACGGACGATCGAACTTGTAGAGTAAGCCTGGTGCCACCATGAAGCCAGCCAGCAGCATCCCCACACATGATGGAGGAGGATCAGGCAATCCGTGTGAACCCTGCCACTTTCAGTTCATCTTTGAATAAGAATATCCGGGTAGGCATCCTCTTCCAAAAAACTTGCTCCGCAAGACAACCATAAGGGCAGACCTCGCTCGCTCGCCGCCAGCACGCGCCGCCGTATCGCCCACCGACCGGCCCCTCGAGGCGTCGCTGTGGCTCCGCTTTTTAGCCAAAGTCCCTGCTTTTCAACGGGGAGGCGGCGGTGGCTCCGGTAATGATTTTTCTACAGGATGCTTAGGAGGCGATGCAAAATCCACACAAAGCTGGAAAAGGCTCGGGGTTGGCTTTGTGCAAGTGGTAAGGTGCACGATGGGAACAAAACAGGAGAAGGCAAGAGCTCGTACTCCTCAGTCTTTTATATTGTATGTCGCATCATTCTTCTGTGTCTAAATTCTTCGTCGCGTCATTCTTCTTTTGCTGTGAATTTTTTCTTTGGTGATGAGTGCCACCTAATTCAGCGCCAAAGAAGCGCAGCTCTGACTTCTGCTATTTTTCATCTCCCGTTTTTCAGTTGCGATTTCAGCGTGAATTTTGACATTTTTATGAACTTTTTTTATACGTCTGCGTTGTACTGAAGTTGAAAGTTGAAGCTGCAAAGTGGTGAAAGATCCCAGTGTTCTGCTAAGACCCCAAATAAACAATTGCGATTTTGACATCCAAATTATTATTTTTTCCCCCACTAATCTCTCGACTATCTTTACGATTAACTGGCACCTCGGCGCTGAGCAGGCATTTAAACAGCTCTACTGCCAAAAGTGTTGTCTGTCAAACGTCAATATTATGATATAAAGGTGCTCGGATGATTCGCCTAAAGACGTTTCGCCGACGGACGTTTGACAGACGCCCCGCCCCCGGATCGTGTGTGTACAAGTTTTGCAACCTCGGCCCGCGGGCCATATACGGCCCGTTAGGATTTTTAATCCGGCCCGCCGAGTAGGTAAATCATATCCCTACGGTCATCGCAGGGGTTTCTCCCCCGGAACAGTGCTTCGTGGGCGGATTTTAATGACACATGCTGAGTTTCATTATCGAGCTCCATATATTTCCCGAGTTTGAGCACTTTAAAAATCGGTGGGGGTTCCCCCCGAGCCTATCCGAAAATAGTGCGCCGTGAGCGGACTGGGTTGGACGACGCCCCGCTGAATTTCTGCAGCTCCAGAAATTTTTCAAATTTGAGCCCCACACACATTGGAGGGGTTTTTCACCGAGCACAGTGTTCTGTTGGGGGACAGGGGTGACACATGCCCCGCTGGAATCCTGAGCACCATATTTTTTTTCTAAGCGTGAGCACCACACATCGGTGGCGTTTTTTCCCGAGCGTAAACAAGGATAGTGACACATGAGCGGATTGGGTTGGCTGATGCCCCGCTGAAATCCCGAGCTCCATAAATTTTTCAAAGTATGAGCACCACACACATCAACGGTGTGTTTGCCCAGTGCCTATCCGACATTTGATGTCGCAAATACAAATACTAGTATTTGTATTTAATCATTAAACGCTGTTTTCGGCTGGATTTGACCGAATTTGAGACCATTTTGAGCCGTTTGGCGAATGGCTCTGTTCTTAAAATGGCCGACAAGCGACGACGTCGAGCTCCGTTGCCTCACAACGCGCATCGGACATCTAGTCTGTATACACGAAGAATATGTGAATTTCCTTTGTCTTCTTTTAAATAAAATACTAGTATAAAATACAATACTAGTATCGTATATACAAATACTAGTATTTGTATTTGATCATTAAACGCTGTTTTAAGATGGATTTTGAAACATTTCTGGAGCTGCAGAAATTCAGCGGGGCGTCGTCCAACCCAGTCCGCTCACGGCGCACTATTCTCGGATAGGCTCGGGGGGAACCCCCGCCGATTTTTAAAGTGCTCAAACTCGGGAAATATATGGAGCTCGATAATGAAACTCCGCATGTGTCATTAAAATCCGCCCACGAAGCACTGTTCCAGGGGAGAAACCCCTCCAATGACCGTAAGGATATGATTTACCTACTCGGCGGGCCGGATTAAAAATCCTAATGGGCCGTATATGGCCCGTGGGCCAAGATTGCAAAACTTGTACACACACGATCCGGGGGCGGGGCGAGCGCGCCGGTGAAACCTCCGCTCGGCCGAAGCTCTGTTCGGCCGAACAGCCGTTCGGCCGATTGACCGTTCGGTGGAACGTCCATTCGGCGACCTGTCCGTCTGTCAAACGTCCGTCAGCGAAACGTCTTTAGGCGAATCATCCGGCCACGTGATATAAAAGATCTAAATGTTTATAGTCTTGTTTAACTTAGATTTTGTTACCAAAGACAGGCTTTAATTTGTTATCATAAATCTCCCCTCCTTCTCACGACTCTGGAGTCCCGAGTCCTCACAAATAAAATATGAAATTTCGCGTTTGCTTCGGGCTCGGGCCTGCAAATCAAGATAATTGGTCAGGCTCGGGCCGGGTCGGGCTTTAGTACTCACGGCCGAGTCGGGCCTGGCTGGATTTTTTTTCGGCCCGATCTTACCTCTAATATTAACTTCCTTATGCTATTGACCCAAATAATGTGCAATCCAGCAGACGATCCTTTAGATTCATACATCTTCTCTTTCTCATCTCATTTTCTGAACCGCTTTATCCTCATTAGGGTCGCGGGTGGTGCTGGAGCCAATCCCAGCTGTCTCTGGGCCAGAGGCGGGGGACACCTTGAATCGGTGGCCAGCCGATCACAGGGCACAAGGAGACAGACAACCATCCAGAGGCAATTTAGAGTGTCCAATCAGCTTACCATGCATGTTTTTGGAATGTGGGAGGAAACCGGAGTACCCAGAGGAAACCCACATAGGTGGACCGACCTGGATATGAACCCAGGACCCCAGAGCTGTGAGGTCGACACGCTAACCACTTGTTCCACCGGGCCGCCATTGGATTCATACAGTATCTCAGAAATAACACATACGATGATTTTTCTTAAGATTTTGAGATGTGTTAAGATGTTAACACATTTGTACTCCCTATTAATACTATGAATATGGAGGTGAAAATTGTGAATCAGCGAGCGTCTTATACGAGAGAAATTGTAAAATTAAATGTTTTTAAGGCAATTTTAAGGGTGCGGCTTATGCGGCGGAGGCGGCTTTTATGCGAGAAAATACGGTACAGTGGTACCTCGAGATACGAGCTTAATGCGTTCTGGGACTGAGCTCGTATGTCGATTTTCTCGTAACTCAAACTAACGTTTCACATAGAAATGAACTAAAAACAAATTAATTCGTTCCAACCCTCTTAAAAAAATCCCAAAACAGGATATTGGATTGGAAAAACATTTTTATTTTTTCTAATTCGCCATTTATTAACAAAGTAACAAATAACTAGGGGTTTAACAGTACTAAAATGTGTTTAATAGTACTCAAAAACACTCTCAATACTTAAAGAAGCCTAACATACGCTAGCATAACATACGCTAGTGGATAGCATAACATAAGTTAGCGGCTAGCATAACATAAGTACGCTAGCAGATAGCATAACATACAATAGCCTAGTGTCATGCTAGCGCCCTATCTGACGAGGCGTATTGTATTGACAAAAAACAAAAATATACAGACGCTCCCCTACTTACGAACATACGACTTACGAACAACGGTACATATGAACATGTCTGCAAATTGCGTTTATGTCGAAAAATGTTCGCAAGTTCGATTTTGTATTTTTTTCCGAGTAGTGCTTCTTTCCGCCGCTAATACCGACGCCTGGCGCTGTGAGGGCTCAGCTCACCCAGCATCTACCTTCTTCTGTTCAATGCGGAAGCGCGTGAACGTATCTCCAGTGCGCAAAGAACCTTTTTCATTTGTATCATTAAATATCTCGTGCATCCATTATTGAATATGGTTGGTAAAAAGCGAAAGGCTTCTATTGAGGGAGTTGCAAGGAAGAGGCAAGCCATTTCATTTGAAACGAGTGGCAATAATAACGAAGCTTGATGCGCGTGAGAGTGGTGAGCGTTGCACATATACAACTTGAATCGTTCGACCGTCAGTACCATTTATAAACAGAAAGATCGAGCAGCAGGACCCAAATATTGAACGTTGCACAAAGTTTGCAAATCAATTGAATGATGCCATACAGTGCTACCGCATTATTTATGATGAAAAAAAAAAGAAAACTGTGCAATCGTCGTTAGATCGCTTCTTTCGGCCAGTTTCTAATACATAAATCTCTCTCTCGCTCTCTCTCTCTCTCTATACAGTACTGTACATATTCTCTCCATTTTATTAAATGTTTTTTTTCAGTACAAACCAATGTGTGTTACTTATACAAGCCTTAAACATAAAAATGCACTCATATAAACCTTCAATATACTTATATAGGCCTGAAACATAAATTAT
The DNA here is from genome assembly GCF_051989625.1 of Stigmatopora argus. Taxonomy (NCBI): domain Eukaryota; kingdom Metazoa; phylum Chordata; class Actinopteri; order Syngnathiformes; family Syngnathidae; genus Stigmatopora; species Stigmatopora argus. Next base: position 12,717,123 of record NC_135402.1, read on the forward strand.
AATACAAAATATAGCACTGAATCAACTTACAAACAAATTCAACTTATGAACAATCGCTCGGAACCTAACTCGTTCGTAAGTAGGGGAGCGTCTGTACCCGCAAATGCGACTGCGCCCAATCACATGGTGCGCTTTATAGGTGTGAAAATACGGCAGTTTGTTGCCAAAAGCTCAAAATCACGTTAGGTCTGGTGAGTTGAGAGCCACAGTTATTCCAAGAGTTTTCCCAGTTCAACAGTTCTATACAAACAAGAGCCAAGAAATTTCACCGCCAACTTATTGCGGCCCATAAAAGCATATTTAAACAGTGAGACCTCTACTTACAAATGCTTCTACACAAATATTCAGGTTACCAAAACCCTCAATGGCAAACCTTTGTGCCACTTTTCAAAAAAATCTGAATTACAAAACATCAAACGGAATCAAACGTCCCCTCAAACGTAATACACCTTACAATTTTCAAAATAATAAATGATACAGCAGGATGAGATTGGAACATTCCCTTTTATTATCTGAGTGCATACATGTGAGCCAAGGTTCGACATTATGACTAGTGAGGTATCAGTGATAAGGTCAATTGAATCCTGCCCTCACGTCTCAGTTGCCGTTCGTAGTGCATGATGTGTCAACACATGCTGCTTTCATCCATGTTTGTCAGTGTTATCAGTATAGTCTGCAATATAAAAATGACCTTTGTGCACTTTATGTAATTTCCATTTTGCAAAAGAAGAACCTTAAAAATGTTCAATAGCAAGATAATAGAAATAGGAAATCACACAAAATGTTCACCCATTCATTCACTAGGGTTTAGCCATCTGTGTGTAGCCCAACCAGAAGCGGGCACAAGTTTTTACGTTTTATAAAATTGCATTTTTGTTTGTGGATGGGTCGGAATCAAATTGGTAGGATGTACTTGAGGGAACACTTGAGGGATGTAGATGCATTGGTCCTTTGAGATTTTTGATGAATTAATCTCCAAACATGAGCTCAAAGGCGTTGCGTCTGGGCTGTGTCTTCTAATTTGTCTGATTTCGATATATTTAATACATCTACTTACAACAGTTCTACATACAAAATGTTCAGGTTACGAAAAGCTTTGATGGAAAACCTTTTGTTCCAAGATACAATAAACAATCCAAGTTTTAAAAAACTTAAGCAAATCAAACATCACCCAGTACCTAAATACACCTGCATCGTTTTTTGTTTTTGTTTTATTGTGCAAGATTCGCTATTCCCAACACCTTGGTCTCCTACTCGCTATAATGACGTTGCGTTCCATGATTCCGGAACTGAGATAAGTGTGCTGTGGGTGGACACTCTAGAGCAGACTCAGACTCGGGTTGGTTCGCGGGCCGCGTTCACGTCAACTCGATTTCATGTGGGCCGGACCATTTTAGATATAATATTTAGATTTTTTTTAAATAAATGGATTAAAAGAACTGAATTAAAAGTCCTGAATATTCAGTTTTTATAGATCTAAAACAATGTTTATTTTAGCTTTTTTATATATATTTTTAGATTTTACAAAATGATTTTTGAACTAAAACACAGAAAAAAATGATTAAAAAATTACTATTATTGATTTAAAAGGGGGAAAATCAGGAAATTTAACATACATCTATATTCTTCATTTTAATTTGATCCTAAAACAGAAAGTCGGCACTCATGATTTACCTTCCCGGGCCACACAAAATGATGCGTGGGGCCAGATTTGGCCTACGGGCCGCCACTTTGACACATGTGCTCTAGAGCCAGCACTGTGCAGGGTAGCGGCCAGCCGGTCGTTCGTGACAATAATTGTTTTTCTGAGTGTGCGTAACAATTTTAAGTTGTTAAGTTGTAGGTCACATGCGTGTGCACGGATGTTTACTCGGCTGCCACTGACAATTCCAGCCCGTTGGAAAAATGTCTTTGCATTTTTTATTCATTTTAATGGCTGAGTAAATAATTTCTTAGCTTAGTTTCTCTTTTTCTCTCATTTGCATACATTTTTCATTCAAAATGTGTACATTTTTATAATTTTTTTAAAGGTAGTAATATTGTGGAATGAATTATGCAAATTCAATGCTGAATATGCTTCTGCTTGCGAAATAGCAACTTTATGAAACCACTTCTGGAACCAATTAATTTCTCAAGTAGAGGTAACACTGTTCTTAATATTTCAGGTTTTTTTTTTATTTATGAATCTGCCATAAAGATCAAACTTAGAAACTATAGAGTCAGGAGTGGGCAAACTATTCCACAAAGGGCTGCAGTTGGTGCGGTTTTTCATTCCAACCCGTAAGAGGGGAACCCTTTTCACCAATCAGGTGTCCTACAAGTGCAGTCAGTGGATTGCAGTCAGGTGCCTTTTGTTTTTTGCAGAAATCTCATTGGTTAAACTTCTGTGCTGGATTGGTTGGAACAAAAACCTGCACCCACAGGGGCCCTCAAGGAACGGTTTGCCCACCCCTGGTAGTTCGTTTTATTCATATATGAAGTGAATCTCAACATATTTGGGGCATTGAGTCTTAAGTTTCTCACCCCTCCAAAAAAAATCACTTCTTATGAGTCGATATTTTAAAACAGTAGGCCCAAAAATCATCTCATATAATTTCTGAACTGCTTTATCCTCATTAGGGTCGCGGAGGGTGCTGGAGCCAATCCCAGCTGTCTCTGGGCCAGAGGTGGGGGACACCCTGAATCGGTGGCCAGCCAATCACAGGGCACGAGAAGGACAACCGCACAATCACCTAGGGGCAATTTACAGTGTCTAATCAGCCCACCATGCATGTTTTTTTTAATGTGGGAGGAAATCAGAGTACCCCGAGGAAACCCACGCAGGATTGGGGAGAACGTGCAAACTCCACGCAGGTGGACCGACCTTGGATTTGAACCCAGGAGCCCAGAGCTGTGAGGCCGACACGCTAACCACTCGCTCCACCGGGCCGCCCGCTCAGAAATCAAACATAAAAAAAAACAGTCCCTCATGAATAAAAAAGGTTTTAGCCAAATATAATTAGGAAATTAACAGGTTACAGGTTTTACTGGCGCTGTTTTTCTGAGGGAATGTGGGGAAATAAGTGAACTCAGCAGCCAGAGATGCATGACACCAAAAACAGACACTTTTACACCTACAGAATATTGGAAGTCTTGAGTTAACCTCTTATGTTTGATTTTGGAATCTGAGAGGCCCAGAGAAACCCCACAAAGGCACGGATAGAAGATGTAAGCTCCAAACAGGAGGACAGGAGGAGTGCAGATTTGAACCTGTGAGCACTGAGCTATGAAATGAATGTGCGAACCAGTCATCGCACATGTAATTCTTGTCAATTTTGGCTATTTTCAGCAATGCAACTGCTTCCTCTCATTCCAAGTTCAGGACTAAAATTTGTGAACTAGATGCAAAAGCTATTCCTGCTTTTTAACTGCGTAAATGGTGATCAAGTGTCAGTCTAAATGTGGTGTTTTTACAAAATAAAAAGTTTTATTTTAGTTTCCAATGGGGTTAGATTAACCAAGGGAAAAAAGGGAAATATTGATAAAATGATAAAACCATCCGTGTGCCAAATTGTCACTGTTATCGTGAAACAGGAACTAAACTTGGTGGGCTTGCTTACTGTTATTTATGAAAATGAGAATGTGGTTTGAAATTCCTCTTTCCTGTTCAAAACAGCTTGCTGAGTGAAATATAAGGAAATCATTTTTTTCCTTAACAAATCGGCATCCAAAAGATGTCCACATCACAAATATTATTTTCACGATTTGTTGCATTTTTATTGATTTCAATTTGATTGTGCTTAAATTCATATATTGATCCAGATATATAAATAGATGATTGATCAAAATTCATGATGATTGGGCACGCAAGCCAATGTTAGCGTTGGTGCTTCAAAAGAGCTATTTACCATAGCTGTTATGTTGGTGACATGACTTAGTTAAGAATGTTACAATAACAGATTTTTAGGTTTTTTTTTTGGAAGGGGTGTGCTTGGGATTGTTTGTATATTAACAGAAATATCTAAAAAGGTGAGGCATTCCCATGTCAAACTAAAATGTTGCTAGTTATGTGGGCTTCCTGAATCTTCTCATCTGCATGAGGTTCCTCCAACACTGAAAGGCAATCCATATCCTTTCTGAAAGTATTGTGCTTTTAGGTGTGTTCACGACACTTTAATCACTGTAGACACATTTTTTTACCGCACTGGATAAAGCAATAGGAACTCTGAAGACTTGCGAGCGATCCTTCACCACTTTGTGGCTTCAACATTCAGTACATTCCGTTTTTTTATATTAAGTATAAAAAAAGTTCATAAAAATGTCAAAATACACGCTGAAGACACTTCCGCTTGCACATGAGAAAATGGCGGAAGATGGTTGGAAGCCGCGGAGGAGCAACGTGGAAGTTGAGTTTAAGTCCGGGCAGCATGCTGACGTCCTTGCTCTTATCTGAAAATAGAGCTCCCTGCACGGGTAATTGACGGCTGGACGGCGCGGAGAAGCAAAAGGAAAGTTTAATTTTCCCCAAACAATGACGGCAATAACGATGTAGAACGTGGTCTTAGTACTTTGAAAAATTGGCAAGAAACTTTCAATATGGCTCACTGTTCGAAGCCAAGTGTCCCAGAGATTGATGACAACATGGTCATAGCCATGAAATATGGCAATCGTCTTGACAGTTTCATGTCGTTGACAAAAGCATATTTGTACCAAAAAAGAAACACCGGTCACAACTCCCCATCAACATCTTCCTTGTGCGCCGAAAACATCTCGCAAAAGCTCTGACACCTCCTGAAGATTCCATCGATTTTTATAGACTATATTTAGATATTAGTACATTAGTCTTTTCATATGTTTGTAGATGTAATATTCAATAAATACACTTCTTGAGAATTGCACTTGTGTACTTGTATTTCTGTAGAGGCGCACAAACAGGTAATATGGTAGCAATAATAGGGGTGATCCTACTTTGCGGATTTTAGATTATATTGGCCATGTCTGGTCTACATTATCCGCGATATTCGAGGCATTACTGTCTATGGACTTTCCTAGAGGGATATGAGATGGGTTCTGTTGAAATGATGTGGTCAGCTACTTGTGCTTGACAGCTTTGAAAAAAGACGCTGATATTGGAAGATTCTAACAGCTGTGTGAGCCATTCTTTATCTGCTTTAATGTATGTAAATCGATGGTCCTCTTAACATGATCTGTAGGACAATTGCATGCAATGAAGATTTGCATTCTGTCAGCAAGTGAAATTCACATGGAAACGATGCTCTACCTTCTCATGCATTGAGATTGGAATGGCTAGATTACTTATATAATGTCTCAATTTACTGTGATTTTTATTTTACAGTTAACTTGCTGGATTCTCACTCCGTGATTGGCGACCTTGGATGGGTCTCATACCCGAAAAGTGGGGTGAGTATGTTATGTTGTGTTGTTTATGTATGGATTATAAATGAGCACAAGATGAGTTATCCACCATATAAAATCTCCACATAGTCTAGTGAAACACGGAACAAGTCATTCGCCGACTGCTCATTAGCCGTTAGTTCCTCCTGTCCTGTTTACTTATAGACCATCCCTACGCTGATTAGTTTTAAGGTATACCGTATTTACTCGCATGTAAGCCGCCCGCCCGTATGAGCCACACCCTTAAAATTGCCTTGAATTTTTTTAATTTTACAATTTCTCACGTATAAGCCGCCCCCCCTGATTCCCAATTTTCACCTCCATGTTCATGATTTTAATAGGGAGTACAAATGTGTTACTTTGAAGGGAAAATCTTTAAAAAAATCATCACGTGGTATTTCTGAGATACTGTATGAATGGTTGGCTTTTTAGGGACAGGGATGATGGTGGCAGATTTCAGGCAGGGTGGGATGATGGATTGTTGCAGGGAACAATTGAAAATCTTTGTGAAAACCCCAGTCAGCTGGTCAGCACAGGCTTTGAGGACCTTCCCAGGTACTCCGTCAGGGCCAGCAGCCTTCCTGGTGTTCACAGTCCGCAGTACCTGTCTCACTTCATGTTCCTGAAGCTTCGGTGTACTGCTACAAGGTGGTGGATGTGTTGAGATTGAATCCGATTTGTCAGTCTCAAAGCGTCGCTTACGAATATGGGTTACTTTTCTGTCCTTGACTGGTACTCCTTAATTTACACTTTCATACTTAATAATGTTGACACTTAAGTAGACCTGTGATTAGAGGTGCTATTTTTGCAGACTGTTTTCAACTTTTACATTGAAATAATTCTGTTGACTTTGAAATTTATTGTTGGCATTTTTTTTCTTACTTCAAAAGCTGTCATCCGTTTTTCTTAAATTGTTTAATTTTAACTTAAAAGCGCCACCCATGCCAGAATGTCAGAAAAGGTGATGACACTCTTAGTAGAACAAACACAGATGTAAAGCTCTTGCTATTTAAAGGAGGCATTGGCAGTCGTCCCACTTTTATATGAAATGTTCAAGGTTAGGTTTTAACTTAGGACAAAGAACACATGTTTCACTCACAGTCGGTCAATGCTTTTGAGCCAAACAGTTATTATGTAACTCCACAGACTTTAGCTCAAGTTGAAAATTTGATCACTGCAACCACACTCCAAAATTTCCCTACAAGTTCATTTTTGAAAATACATTGGAGCAAAAACTGGCACGCGCGCTTGAACAAAATTCAGACTCGATTGTCTTGCTGATTTAGCTGGAGATGCCAGCCAGCAATAAGAGCAGAGGGGTGAAAAAAGTGCAGTTAACAAACAAATACACATTCACAGAAATGGCGGAGAGTTAAGCATCAATGCCAAGCGGTAGCCTGGATCTGAAGCTGAATTGTCCAAGAAAATTAGGACAAAAGAGTAGTTTGAACCAGAAAAGTAAACTATTTTCGATATGACTGATCCTCATTTTCCAATCCAATCATTTGAAATATGATGGATTTTTTTTCTGATCAGCCATTTATGCCTGTGTACATGAGGACAAAAATGGTGAAATAAATCCAATTTCTGGCTGTATGAAGAGAAAAATGGGCATAATTTGGAAAGAAAGCTCAGCCTATGTGATAGGTTCACCAACATGTATTCCCAGATGCACGCACAAATAAAAGAGACATGAGACTCATCTGTGGTGTTCTTGCAAGAGAGAAATCGAACCTGACGCGTCTTCGTCCAAAATTCATTCTGCCGTTCGACGCATCTCTCTTGCTGTTTATTACATCAGATTTACAACATGCATCTCAGTTCTCAAAACAATTGAAAGTCCTCCGGATCTTCCCAAGGGAGCGGTGTGAACAACAGTGTTGAGAAGTCCAGCTGGAGAGAGGAGTGACCTTCCCGCTGCTTAGGCCAAGTGAAGCAAAGCGTTCATTGCAAATATATAATAATGTAAGACTAATAATCCTAAATGAAGCAAAGCGTTCTTCATTGCAAGCAAATATATAATAATGTAAGACTAAAAATCCTTCTCGTCCAACTCATTTTCATAATTTGCATAATCCTGGACATCAATGTTATCACCAGTAGGCTGTCTAATAAGCAGATACAATTCTTGCAATTTGGAATTTGTTAGAACAATTTCACTAACCATAAGTCATTCTAGCAAAAAGCGTAAGCAGGGGACAATACCCACACATTGTCAAAGTATTAGCCAAAACAGCCATTGATATCACCTCGGTGAAGGCCAATTTTTTTACATTTGCCGAAGGTCTTATCCCATCAGTCTGTCAGAAGGTGGACAGTTCCACTCCAGGGTGCTTCTTCATTTCCGGTTCAGGGTCTGCAGGCTTTCAACAGCTCTGGTTAGGGACCCATTGGGGGACGTGTCGTTGAGTGCAACATTTTCAAACATTGCCTACGCCCCCTGCTCCATGAAGAGCACATCAACCGCCAGAAGCATATCAACCGCTTTGCGGTCTTGGAAAGTCATGAGACTGGTGGCTGCCAGCTGTTCCTTCATTGCAAATCCAATTTCTTTTTTTTTGACATTGTAATGGATGTTGGTCATCCTATTCATATTTTTATTTGGCATAACCCAAAGAAAAATAGACTCCTGCTGCAATTTGGCAAACCAACCCATAAGTCAGATCGCCATCCCTCGATGAGGCAACGTCGTCGAGAGAGGCCAGCCGCCGCACCGGAATTCCGAGCCACCAATTGTATCTCCTCCACTCTAAAACAGACACTGGTAAAAACAGTGAAACCAAAGCACATAGTCTTCATTTCTTTTTTTGACAGGAGTTATATAATTTATTTGCCCCACTTCACCACCATAAGCCAAAACGTGGAATCAGTGGCGCAGTTTGCCTTGGACAATAGGCACACCATGTCTCATCGTCCGCACCCAGATTCAGATTCCTGTAAGGTTCAAACAGGTACAGTTAGCACAGTGGAAAAATTGGCTTGTCATTCATTGCTTTCGTAACAGGATAGACACCGTTTCAATATTTTTCCTTTTCTTTACAAGCAGGACACTTTTTTTCTTTTGTAAAAACACTTTCCCCAAAGAATGATGATTGAGCGAGTTGTTATATCCGATTGCATTTTACCTCGTCTGGTCGTTTGTTTTAACCCTTTGTAAGAAGGTTTAGTCTCAATTGAAACGTTCACCTTTTTTCGAAAATAGAATTTGCTCTTTGAAAGGACAATAGATTGCTTGATTTAAAATCAAACGTGTGCATCTATATCAAAGTCAGAGATGCAGTATTTTTGGCATACTTCATAACAAATATCAGCATCCAGTCAGAATCGTAGCCACATCAATTTGCGATTAAAAACCAAAATGTTAATAGTAATTTAGTGAAGTCACTCAGTGCCCCCCGAGGAACCAAATTTCCTTTGTCTTCTTTTTAATAAAATTTGTAATAAAATTAATTTATTTATTGCCTTTTATTTTAAAAATGAGCGCTCAACGTAGGAACCCCGTTTCGTGCGTAGTGTGTTTAGAGACAGTTCCTCTGCGGGCACTGAGTGACTCCACTAAATTACTATTAACTTTTTGGTTTTTAATGGCGAATTGATGTGGCTACGATTCTGAATGGATGCTGATATTTGTTATGAAGTATGCCAAAAATACTGCATCTCTGACTTTGATATAGACGCACACGTTTGATTTTAAATCAAGCAATCTATTGTCCTTTCAAAAAGAGAATTCTATTGACTCTATTAATAGGAGCGAATGAGCCTGTTCTTAAGATGGCCGACAAGCGACGACGTCTAGCTCCGTTGCCTTACAACGCGCATCGGAAATCTAGTCTGTATACACGATACTTAAGGGAATACCAAGCAAAAAAAAAAGAAGGAAGACGACGAATAATATGTGAATTTCCTTTGTCTTCTTATTAATAAAAAGTTTAATAAAATAATTTTATTTATTGCCTTTTATTTTAAAAATGGAGCACTCAACGTAGGAACCCCGTTTCGTGCGTTGTGTGTTTAGAGACGAGCCCATTTAGTACGCACACGCCCAAATGTTAATTAGTTTGTGTTGTCAAGCGAGTTTTTGCTGTTTTATTTTCTTTAATAAAGAATATGTGAATTTCCTTTGTCTTCTTTTTAATAAAACTTTTAATAAAATAATTTTATTTATTGCCTTTTATTTTAAAAATGGAGCGCTCAACATAGGAACCCCGTTTCGTGCGTAGTGTGTTTAGAGATGAGCCCATTTAGTACGCACACGCCCAAATGTTAATGTGTTTGTGTTGTTGTGCGAGTTTTTGCTGTTTTATTTTCTTTAATAAAGAATATGTGAATTTCCTTTGTCTTCTTTAATAGTGGTTAAGGTTAGTGGTTAAGGTTAGGCGAACTGTCTGGCGACGAAGTATCCGGCGACGAATTGTCCGTCGACGAAGTGTTTTCTGTGATTGAGTGATTGAAACAGATACTTCTTTGTCACAAAAAACATTCATGAAGTTTGGTTCTTTTCGGACTTTATTATGGGTGAACAGAAAAAAGTGATGGAATCTGCTGGGTCAAAAATATACATGCAGCAGTGCTTATATTTGGTAACATGTCCCTTGGCCATTTTCACTTGAATTAGGTGCTTTTGGTAGCCATCCACAAGCTTCTGGCAAGCTTCTGGTTGAATCTTTGACCACTCCTCTTGACAGAATTGATGCAGTTCAGTTAAATTTGATGGTTTTCTGACCTGGATTTGTTTCTTCAGCATTGTCCACAAGTTCTCAATGAGGTTTAAGTCAGGACTTTGGGAAGGCCATTCGAAGACCTTAATTCTAGCCTGATTTAGCCATCCATTACCACTTTTGATGTGTGTTTGGGGTCATTGTCCTGTTGGAACACCCAACTGCGCCCAAGACCCAATTTTCAGGCTGATGACTTTAGGTTATCTTGAAGAATTTGAAGGTAATCCTCCTTCATTATCCCATTTACTCTCTGTAAAGCACCAGTTCCATTGGCAGCAAAACAGCCCCACAGCATAATACTACCACCACCGTGCTTGACGGTAGGCATGGTGTACTTGGGGTTAAAGGCCTCACCTTTTCTCCTCCAAACATATTGCTGGGCATTGTGGCCAAACAGCTCGATTTTTGTTTCGTCTGACCACAGAACTTTCCTCCAGAAGGTCTTATGTCTCCATGTGATCAGCAGCAAACTTCAATCGAGCCTTAAGGTGCCTCTTTTGGAGCAAGGGCTTCCTTCTTGCACGGCAGCCTCTCAGTCCATGGAGATGCAAAACACGCTTGACTGTGGACACTGACACCTGTGTTCCAGTAGCTTCTAATTCTTGGCAGATCTGCTTTTTGGTGATTCTCGGTTGAATCTTCACCCTCCTGACCAATTTTCTCTCAGCAGCAGGTGATAGCTTGCGTTTTCTTCCTGATCGTGGCAGTGATAAAACAGTGCCATGCACTTTATACTTACAAACAAATGTTTGCACTGTTGCTCTTGGGATGTGCAGCTGCTTTGAAATGGCTCCAAGTGACTTTCCTGACTTGTTCAAGTCAAGGATTCGCTTTTTCAGATCCATGCTGAGCTCCTTTGACTTTCCCATTGTAGCGTTTGTGGGCGTTTGCATCCAATCAGCCCTATTTAAATGGCCTCAGAGAAGTCACCTGCTGTAGTCACTCTTAATCACTCACAAGAAGTTAAGAGGCCATGCTATGAAGCTCATTTCACTGACACAACTTTCTAAGTCACCAAAATTGCTAATTTGTGTTGCTCTATGTATATTTTTGACCCAGCAGATTTGATCACTTTTTCTGTTAACCCATAATAAAGTCATAAAAGAACCAAACTTCATGAATGTTTTTGTGACAAAGAAGTAAATGTTCCAATCACTCTATCAGAGAAAAATCAGAGTTGTAGAAATAACTGGAAACTCAAGCGAGCCAGGACATTATGTTCTTCACAAGTGTATGTAAACCTTTGACCACAACTGTATTTATATATCAAATCAAAAGCCTTTATTGTCATTATACACAGCTGCGTATAACGAAATTGGTGGTGGTACTCCACAAAGTGCGTTTTCCCAGCAAAAACATAAATAAGTAATATAAAAATATAAAAAGTCACGTCCGAAAGGTAAATTCTAAAATATTGCACAATCTAAGATATTGCACATTGTTATTGCACACCCCGAAGTTATTACACAGAAGGGATTGTATGTCCTGCTAATGCAAGTTCAGAGCCCTGATGGCTGTGGCGAAGAAAAAAAAAATACACACACCATATTTACTTGGATATAAGCCGCCCCGCTTATAAACCGCACCCTTAAAATTGCCTTAAAATCGTTGATTTTTACAATTTCTCGCGTATAAGCTGCCCCCTGATTCACAATTTTCACCTCCATATTCATGGTTTTAATAGGGAGTACACATTTGTTACTTTAAAGGGAAAATGTTAAGAAAAATCATCATATGTGGTATTTATGAGATTTCTGAATCAAAAGCACATTATTAGGGTCAATATCATAATGAAGTTAATATGCCTCTCTTTGTAAATGCAAAATATCAAATTATTCAATTTGAAAGAAGAAATATGTCTATCTTGATGAGAACCTAATGCTTTCTAATGACAGAAATTACAATTTTCTTACCAGAAGTTTAAGATGTGGCAGCCATATTGCTTCTGTCAAAATATCTCAATTATTTCGATGGTTCATTAATATTAACCATCGAAAGTGACAACTATTGGAGTAATCTCCAATAGTTGTCACTTTCGAACAAGAAATAAAAGGAAAAATAATCAATATTACCGAGTTAGCTTAGCGTTGCGATGTTCTTTGATAGCGGTGGGACACCTCATCTACCCAGATACTCCGGTGAGAGTGAAACGAAGGCACACAGATGATTCTTCAGCTCCTTTTATATCTTTGTGCAAAATGCAAAATATCAAATTATTCAATTTGGAGAAAAAAAGATCTTTATGAGACCCTAATAATAATAATAATAATAATCGGACATAGGCCCTGTCGTCATTATCACAACACAAAAGCCTACTTGTCATCACACGCAGAAACTGCGTGTGACGAAATTGATGGTGCTTCTCCATAAGCTACGTTTAATCGGCAAAAGACCTAATAAGTGTAAGTTACGGACTTGTAATTTGTCATTCCGCTGTTGAGGATACAGGTCGCTTACCTCGCGCTTACCTTTCACTGTCTTCCACTTACCTTTCCTCAGTCAGCTAGTAGGAGGCAGATCACCAACCAAACATCTGTTCATATACCGCAGAGGGGAATGTGTGTTATGTTAGCGCGAGTTTAGATTCCTGATGGATGTGGGGAAAAAACTGTCCTTAAGCCTATTTGTCCGTGCTTTGTGGGACCTATAGCGTCTGCCAGAGGGCAGCAGCTGGAACAGATTGTGACCAGGGTGGTAAGGGTCCCCTATGATGTTCTTGGCTCTGCTGAGGTAACGAGGGCTGGCAATGTCTTCAAGTGAGGGCAGAGAGCAGCCGACAATCCTCTGGGCAGTGTTAATCACTTTCTGCATGGCCTTTTTGTCTGCCGCCGTGCTTCCAGCGTACCACACTGTGATGCCGTACGCCAGGATGCTCTCTACAGTGGTTCTATAGAAGGTTCTCAGAAGATTGGTGCCCAAGTTGTTCTTCCTAAGTACCCTGAGGAAATGGAGTCGTGTCTGAGCCTTCTTCACCACTGCCGTGGTGTTTGTAGACCATGAGAGCTTGTCCGTGACGTGGACCCCCAGGAATTTAAAGGACTGGACCCTGTCTACACATACTCCATTTATGAGGAGTGGGGCCAGATCTGTGCCGTGTTTGCGAAAGTCCAGGATGATTTCTTTAGTTTTCGTGGTGTTCAGTGTGAGATTGTTCACCGAGCCCCACGAAGACAAATTGTTGACCTCATCTCTGTAAGCCGACTCATCCCCTCCTGAGATGAGTCCGACCACAGTGGTGTCGTCAGCGAATTTGATGATGGTGTTAGACTGGTGGGTGGGTGTACAGTCGTGGGTGTACAGGGAGTACAGAAGAGGACTCAGTACACAGCCTTGAGGGGAGCCAGTGCTAAGAGTAATGGAGGAAGAGAGGTGGGGACCAAGTCTAACAGTCTGTGGGCGGTTGGTCAAGAAGTCCTTTATCCAGCAGCAGATTGAAGAGGATAGTCCAAGGTGGGAGAGTTTGTCAGTCAGAATGTCCGGTTTTATGGTATTGAAGGCTGAGCTGTAGTCAATGAAGAGCATCCTAACGTAGTTCCCAGGGTGTTCCAGGTGGCTCAGTGCTGTATGAAGAGCAATGGCAATAGCATCATCAGTGGACCTGTTTGCTCTATAAGCAAACTGGTGAGGGTCAATTGAGGGAGAGATTGTATTCCTGATATGGCGGGCTATCAACTTTTCAAAGCACTTCATGATCACAGGCGTGAGGGCAACAGGCCTATAATCATTCATGCCGCCAATGGTTGGCTTTTTGGGGACAGGGATGATGGTGGCAGATTTCAGACAAGATGGAATGATGGATAGTTGCAGGGAACAATTGAAAATATTTGTGAAGACTCCAGCCAGCTGGTCAGCACAGGCTTTGAGCACCTTCCCAGGTACTCCGTCTGGGCCAGCAGCCTTCCTGGTGTTCACGGACCGCATTACCAGTCTCACTTCCTGTTCCCGGAACGTCAGTGTATTGCTGCCGGGTGGTGGTGGGGGTGTTGAGACTGGGTCTGATTTGTCAGTCTCAAAGCGGGCAAAGAAACGGTTCAATTTCTCCGCTAGTGAGGCATCTGCATTAACAGACATATTATTGTTGTTGTAGTTGGTAATATGTCGTATGCCTTGCCACATCTTCTTTGGGTTATTTTCTGTGAAGTGCTCCTCAATTTTTTTGGTATATGCTGCCTTGGCCTTTTTAATGCCTCTTTTCAGCTCAGCTCTGGCAGCGCTATATTTTATCTTGTCCCCTGATCTAAAGGCGGAGTTACGGCCTTTGATGAGTGCCTGTGTCTCATTGGTCATCCAGGGTTTTTGGTTAGGAAAAACCCGTATTCGTTTATCCGTAGTGACGTTGTCAATGCAGTTTTTTATGTAAGAAAGTACAGAGTCCGTGCAGTCCTGGAGGTTGTCGTGTAATCCTTTTTAAAGACAGAAATTTCAATTTTCTTACCAGAAGTTTAAGATGTTGTGGTGGTCATATTGCTTCTTGGTGCAATAATAGCAAGAGATACACATTACGCAAGTATCAAGGCTGATATTTTAATGATTGACCGCAAGACCTTCGATCAGCCTTAACAACTATTGGGATGTGCTGACATGGTAAACGATACGAACAGATGTACAGTAATACCTCGACATACGAGTGCCCCGACATACGAGCAATTTGTGAAACGAGTAAAATTTCGAGCAATTATTTATCTTGAGATACGAGACAAATTTTGATATACGAGCATGCAGCGGACGCGAGAGGCTGCTCATAAGAACATCATGGGGACTGTCATTCTCCCCGCAACTCCGTCGTGTAATGTCTTTACGAGCACTGGGAGGAGTGTTGCATTTTTTTTCAGTGTTTTTTTTCCCGTTAGTCAGTGCAGAATGGCGGATCTTGATCGCTAATACAAGAGGAGTATTCTACTTCTCGTGGTCGTGCGTTATCCTATTGTGAGGACATTTGTGTTATCATTTTCGGAATATTTTGAAGGGAAGACAAAAGCAAACAACCCTCGATACGTTCCTTTTAGCTGGAGCTGAAAGTCAGGGTGTAGGTGGGGCAAATAGAGCCAACCCGGGAGAAGAAAGCTATCAAAATTTAAAACAAAATTAGAATTAAGGTTAGATTAAACTTATTTTTTAGTGTCTGCATCGTAATCCAAGTTCATTTAAATTTGTTTACGTTATGTTACGAGCGCGTTGCCGTGCAAAAAGTCTCTAGTACTATTAAACATCATATCCACTAGTTATGTGTTACTCTGTTAATAGAATTAGAACAAATAAAAATGTTTTTCTAATCCAATATCCAGTTTTTGGTGTTTTTTCAGAGGGTTGGAACTAATTAATTTGTTTTTAGTTCATTTCTATGGGAAACGTTGATGTGAGATACGAGTAAATCAACATACGAGCTCAGTCCCGGAACGCATTGAGCTCGTATCTCAAGGTACCACTGTATCCAAGTTACTCGCATCTGGCAGGCACAAGTTAATTTTTTCACCTTTTATGCAAGATACATTTTTTTTTCTTGAATTTCATTCATAGACGTCAAAATAAATTTTGTTTAGCGTTTTACCTGTTTATCCTTTCTCTATTTTGAAATAAATGACCGTATCGGCCGCATTGTCTTGGATTATGGCGTTTTGTCTTTGTCACCTTGCAGTTTCGTGCGTGTCATCTTGTTATGCACATATAAGCCGTACCCTCGATTCAGTCATCATCGACAAATACGGCTTATATGCGAGTAAATATGATATATATATATATATATATATATATATATATATATTCACATATACATATACACATATACATATATGAGATAGGTATAGAAATAATTTATGGTGTATGGTTTTTAACGGCGCAATTCTGCCAAAAATTAAGTTAGCTCTGTAAAATCTGTCTTGAGCAACTCAGCATTAACTCAGATTTTGTTTTTCGTTTTATTTTTTCCTGCAAAAGTGGGAAGAAATCGGTGAAGTAGATGAAGATTATGCTCCAATCCATACCTATCAAGTGTGTCGTGTCATGGAGCAAAACCAGAACAACTGGCTTCACACCAACTGGATACTGACGGAGGGAGCACATCGGGTATACATCGAGCTGAAATTCACCCTGAGAGACTGCACCAGCCTCCCTGGTGGCGTTGGAACTTGCAAGGAGACCTTTAACATGTATTACTATGAAACGGATGGGACCGAATTGGAGGATGGAGAAATGGGGGGCGAAATAACAGAAGAGGAAGACAGGGCATTGAAGGAGAGCCAGTACATCAAAATTGACACCATAGCTGCAGACGAGAGCTTCACTGAGCTCGATCTTGGGGACAGGGTCATGAAGCTTAACACGGAGGTTCGTGATTTAGGCCCTTTGACTCGGAAAGGCTTCTTCTTGGCCTTTCAGGATTTGGGAGCCTGCATTGCTCTTGTTTCAGTGCGAGTTTTCTACAAACGTTGCCCATTTCTTGTGAAGAGCCTAGCCGAGTTCTCTGATACAATCCCTGGATCGGACGCCTCGCAACTGGTGGAGGTTGTGGGTCGGTGCATCAACAACTCTCTGCCTTTATACGAGCCTCCCAGAATGCATTGCAGCACGGAAGGAGAATGGCTGGTTCCCATAGGCAAGTGTGTGTGCCAGCCAGGTTTCGAAGAAGTCCTTGGATCCTGTCAAGGTGAGTGCAAAAACTTTAGTTGAACTTTTCATCGCACTCTGCCTGCTTTTGTTCATCTGGCATCTTTATTTATCTAAGAGTGGCCTTTTCTCTTTTAACCTAGTGCATTTGTTTTCCCTCAGATTAGTAGAGGGTTTTGCCCCTGAGTCTTGAAACACGTTGCTGCGCTCATCCGGCAGCCTTTCTGCTAAGCCTAGGACCCAAACATTCCCACCTTCGACGTCAACTGACATTCCCGTGTGCACGGACGGTGTCCTCTCGTTTTCTCTGATGGTCTTTTTAATATGGCTGTTTTTTCTGCACGTGATTAACCTTTTGGGCAAAACATACTGAAATCGAACAATCAGGGTGCGATGCGACTGCATAGCAAGCGACAACCGCAGGTACCATGCTCTGCTTGTGTGTCATAGCTTGTCTCTCATTGGCTATGTATTTGAAGGGAACAGATATATTTTTTTATCGAAACTACGCTCAGGCAGAAGTTTTTGAAAAGCTAGGATGGTCAACATCAATGTAGAATACCAACGATATTTTTATCCCATGGTTTTGTTTGTTTGTTTGTTTTATCCTGGAAAACATGCCGTGATGTATTATGAAGTATGTGCTGGTCGCACACGACTAAAATTATGTGCTCTTTGTTGACAACGTTTGGAACATAGACATGATATCCAGGATGGCCAGTGTCCTCGCAGGTAATTTGTCGATCAACAAACCCATTGCTGATTGGCTGTAGTGATAGGTGACAGAAATAGAACACTCCTATTCTCTTTATTTGTGTCGCAGGCCCTCACATGCACTGTTTGTCATGTGTCACCTCGCTGCAAGAGAGGCGATTTTTGCCTCGTCGCGGTACTTTCATAGAAAATGAACTGAACACAATCGCCGTCGCCTCCTACATGTCTTGCTTATAATTCTGCACATTTTCAACCTCAAATAACATCATTTGAACACAAAAGTCTATCAACTCTACATGGGCAGCCAGGACCTCTGATAGTATGTAGTGTCAATATCCGCTGCATCCGCTAATATACAATGGTACCTCTACTTACGAAATTAATTAGTTCCAGAACTTTTTTCATAAATTTAAAATGTCCTTAGTAAAGCAGTACCTTATATGTAAATTTTGTAGTTTGTTCCACAGTCCTCAAAAAACTACCAACTAAACCCTAAAAAAATGATAAAAGTGTCCCAATTTTCTAGGAAAAGTGTGAAGACACAAAAAATCATGATAAACTGATTCAATAAGCCATTAAAATGAATAACAAACATGCACAATTTATTCATGTTGAAGCGCAGGTACACAAGTGTCAGGAAGCTCACGTTAGGCAACAGAGACAGAGTACACAAACACATGCACACAATTAAAAACAACATTACATTGAACATTTACCGTAATTACTCGAATATAACGCGCACTCGAAAATAACACGCAGGTAATTTTGGGCCAAAAAAATCTGGAAAAACGCAGTACTCGAATATAGTGCGCACCTAAAATTTCCCGCTGACGAAAATCAGAAATCTTACCTTTTTTTCTTCGTTTCACGATTGTTTTGTTCAAAACCGGATAGAGAAATCTTCAGGTACGAGCGTGTCGAGTGTCGTGCAGTTGGGAGTTATGCGTTTGAATTTTAGGGCAATAGATGATACACAGAGTGGACAAACATATCATGTAGACATGTTATGTTGCAATACCTTTTAGACTTCCTTGAACATTGACTACATTTCAATTGACAATACCATGTTTTAATTCAAATATCTATTGTCATTCTCAAACAAGAAAAGGAACATACAAATTGAATAAATAAATGATTTGAAGATATGCACAATGGAAAAGACTATCACATGTAACAAGGGAATGTACTGCCCCCCGCTGGACATATTTTTAAATACAAGTACGTACTACACTACAATGTAGTATTCTACTTTCCAGCTTATTAATGCAGGATTGTGATGTTTGTGAGGCTTGACGATCTTTAATATGCGTGTATTTTGAATTCAAAGTTGGAAATTGCACAATGTCCGTGCATCAAAGTGAGTTTGACAATGCTTTTTTCGATCGAAAATTTGTAATTTATTTTAGTTATTGATTATAACACGCACCCCCAACTATTGGAATTAATTATATAGCAAAAATATGCGTGTTATATTCGAGTAATTACGGTAATCTTTTGCATTAACGATTTATGATTTCTTTAGCATCTAATTTTTCACCCTTTTTATTTATCACCACTGCTTTTTGACAGACGCTTTGGGAAAAATGATCTAAAGACAATTGCCTTTGACGACTTTTAATAATGTTTCTAAAATGCACAAGACAGACCTCGTCAAAGTTGGAAATCGCAAGACTCAAACACTTTTTCAGGAAAGTTCTTAAAATTGATTCCTCATTTATTTTCTGATTTGTGCTGTTGGAATAGTGGCTGCTTCCTCCTCAGCCGCCTGAGAGTTGCATTAACTCCTGCTCCGTTGAGAGTTCGTTTTGGTGACAATCGGAATACATGGAAACTAATTTTGTAAAACATTGGCCCCTTTTTAAATTCATTGTACACACTGGTAGAACTAATCTATGCATACGACGCCACATGACAAAAATGGTAGGGTGGATTGCAGCTAAGCTAACTTAAGTCCCAGGAAAAAAATAGAATAAAAGAAAATCCAGCAACTAAAATTAAACGGACGTTTGGTCGAACGGACGTTTGGTCGAACGGACATTTGGTCGAACAGACGTTTGGTTGAACGGACGTTTGGTCGACGGACAGTTTGTCGAAACGGACGTTTGGTCGAACGGACGTTTGGTCGACGGATTCGCCGCCGGACATTTTGTCGAACGGACGTTTCGTCGCTGGATTCGCTCGCTCTCAAAATTATAATCATGAGAGAGAGAGACAGAGAGTTTACTGTTGAAAGCGATTAACCAGGTAATCTCTTGCTCTCAAAATTATAATCATGAGAGAGAGAGTGAGTTTGTAATTGCATTGACAATGTAAGAGCATTAATATCTAAATATCTAATATCAAAATTATCAATAAGTTGAGTATTATTGGCGTGTGTGTACATGTTATTCGTTGCCGGATTCGCTTGCTCGCCCCGCCCCCGGATTCTTTCGTATTAGCGTGTGTGTACATGTTTTTCAAACTACGGCCCGCAGGCCATATACAGCCCGTTAGGCTTTTTAATCCGGCCCGCCGACATTGTCCAAATTATAGTAAAAATCAATGACCTCATTCATTTCCCTTTGCCCTGCAATACCCTCGTTTCCCTGATAGATGGCGCACTAGTCTAGACCTTTGTTGGAGTGTTACTTGGAGAACAACATGTCGCTCATCACTCTCAATTTAAAGACTGCTTTCTTTCGTTGAATAATAATATGTTCTTAATGTTGAAAGTAAATTTGAAAATAAATGTTCACCTTCAATTGTGTCTTTTTTCTTACATTTCAATTCCCAGGTTTGATAAATTACATTGCATGTCCAAATGCTGTCAAAAATTAGTATCCATTCTGGCCCGCAAGTCAAAAAGTTTTCCCACCCCTGCTATAGACAGACTTGCCTCTTTTATACTATTATTGTCCCAAATTAAACACATTATCAATAAGCTGCCATTGACGGGGGTAGACGTCCGATTCATGTTCACTGGGGTGCAGATGCTATTTCTGTTATTAGAGCTCCATCAAGTGGATATATAACACAGCAGTCAACATGAATCGGACGTCTACCGCCGTCAATGGCAGCCGGACGTCCGGCTGCCATTGACGGCGGTAGATGTCCGATGAACCTTCATTCTCTCTATAACTTGCAATACAGCAACTTGCAATACAGCAAGGTGTTGAAATATCAAAATTATCAATAAGAGCACTCATTTAACACATCGGCTGCCATTGACGGCGGTAGACGTCCGATGAACCTTCATTCTCTCTATAACTTGCAATATGGCAACTTGCAATACAGCAAGGTGTTGAAATATCAAAATTATCAATAAGAGCACTCATTTAACACATTGGCCGCCATTGACGGCGGTAGATGTCCGATGAACCTTCATTCTCTCTATAACTTGCAATACAGCAACTTGCAAAAAAGACACAATTGAAGGTGAAAATTTATTTTCAAATTTATTTTCAACATTAACAACATATTCAACGAAAGAAAGCAGTCTTTAAATTGAGAGTGATGAGCGGCATGTTGTTCTCCAAGTAACACTCCAACAAAGGTCTAGACTAGTGCGTCATCTATCGGGGAAACGAGGGTATTGCAGGGCAAAGGGAAATGAATGAGGTCATTGATTTTTACTATAATTTGGACAACGTCGGCGGGCCGGATTAAAAAGCCTTACGGGCCGTATATGGCCCGCGGGCCGTAGTTTGAAAAACATGTACACACGCCAATACGAGCAAATCTGAGGGCGGGGCGAGCGAGCGAATCCGGCGACGAATAACATGTACACACGCCAAATATACGCAACTTATTGATAATTTTGATATTAGATATTTAGGTATTAATGATCTTACATTGTCAATGCAATTACAAACTCACTCTCTCTCTAATGATTATAATTTTGAGAGCGAGAGATTACCTGGTGGATCGCTTTCAACAGTAAACTCTCTGTCTCTCTCTCTCTCTCTCTCTCTCTCTCATGATTACACGCAACTTATTGATAATTTTGATATTAGATATTTAGATATTAATGCTCTTACATTTTCAATGCAATTACAAACTCACTCTCTCATGATTATAATTTTGAGAGTGAGAGATTACCTGGTTGATCGCTTTCAACAGTAAACTCTCTGTCTCTCTCTCTCTCTCTCTCTCTCTCTCTCTCTCTCTCTCTGATGATTATAATTTTGAGAGCGAGCGAATCCGGCGACGAAACGTCCATTCGACGAAATGTCTGGCGGCGAATCCGTCGACTAAACGTCCGTTGGACGAAACGTCCGCTCGACCGAACGTCCGCTCGACCGAACGTCCGCTCGACCGAACGTCCGCTCGACCGAACGTCCGCTCGACCGAACGTCCGCTCGACCGAACGTCCGCTCGACCGAACGTCCGCTCGACCGAACGTCCGCTCGACCGAACGTCCGCTCGACCGAACGTCCGCTCGACCGAACGTCCGCTCGACCGAACGTCCGCTCGACCGAACGTCCGCTCGACCGAACGTCCGCTCGACCGAACGTCCGCTCGACCGAACGTCCGGGGACCAAGTGTCCGTCTACCAAACATCCGTCGACGAAACGTCCGGGTACCGTGCGATGCAGAGTAAGATGCCATGAGTCAAAAGGGCATGTCTCTTTCATTAAAACCCTTTGACCCATTCAAAAATTGTTTTTATTTTCGCCATCATACACTTAAGTAGTTATTTGGGGGGTCAGTGTTGATCAAGGACACACAATATGAGCTCTGCTGGCCAAGTGACCTTGTGACTACAAGGCAACCAACTAGCCCCTTGTGCCCTGCTGGCCCGCTTTGTTGTTTCTTTTTTTTCTCCCGAGCTTCGAGGTAAAGGGTTTACAAGTGTGCAAAACAGCTTTATTAAGGTCCGTTCAGCATGTCTAATTTTCTATGGCACAATGCCTCCAGCAGATGCTAATTTAATTTAACCTCTCTTTTCAATCTTTATCTCTTGATTAATTGCTCGTATCAGCGGCATTTGTATGCAAAAGTGGAAAAATTACTGTAGCTTCATTAATTGCTAGAAGAGTCATATTCATTTGTTTCTTTCCATGGGCAAAGTGAACAATGTTTACTGATGAATAGTGGGACATCTTTTATCCAGTAATAATTAGTAATAAACACATGTATGTCTTTTTAAAGCCAAAAACACAAAAACATGTCTTGTGATGTCCCGTAAGCTTCAAATGGAAAGGAAAAGATTTTGAAAGATGGTCACGTATTTATAATTACTTTTAATTAATTTTAGGTGATAAATGTGTTTTGTACACTGGCTTTTGGTTAAATGTATATGTGTCTTCATGCTTCTCCTTTGTGTCTGATTACAACACTTGTCTTCAGATGTGTGTTATGGTACATATTGGTAGTCTGCCAGCTTCTGAAGGGTAGAATGTGTATAGCATTGCGATTTCTGATTTCTATCAAGAGTTGTCATTTGTGAAGCTGAAAAAGTTCAGCTGAAAAAGTTTTCTGGATTTAGATCAGTGGTTCTTAACCTATAGGTTTTATCGAACCTGAGGGTTCGGTGAGTCGGTCTCTGGGGTTCGGTGGAGCGTCTGCTGCGGAGGTCAAGACACATCATGTCTATTCACGATAACATGCCCCGCTTGACCATTACTGGCTGCAGATGATCACGTGACAATGCTTGGCCAATCAGTGCTGCCAGAAATTTATATATCTTGAATTTGAAAAAAAAAACATATTTTATCTATAATCCTTATAAAGCATGATTTATGGGTGTGTGAGTGTGAGTGTGTGTGTGTGTGTGTGTGTGTTTGTATGTTAAGATTCTCTCGCTACGTTTGTCCAAACCATGCAACGTAGAGAGTTGAATTTTATGGTGGCCAGAAATGGCTTTCGGATCCTAATAGACGAGTGATTGATTTTCTTCACCTTCTTTAAGTGTGTAAACTCAACTTTTATTTGTTAGAGCTGAAAGCAGAGTTGATATATGAATCGTTGTTTTTACATTATGTGCCCTAAACGGACCCCGTGGCTGATTGGTCCGCCAGCGAGTTTTTAGGTGCTCCCCGGAACTTTTGTTTTCTGTTGTGACGAGAGTTATAAAACATCCACCCATCCGTAAATCACGCTTTATCTATTCTCTAATCCTTATACAGCGTGATGTACGGATAGATGTGTGTGTGTGTGCACCTGGAAACTCGCTGGCGGAAATTCTTCCCAAAATGACGTTTGTAAATGACGTGGAAAGACGTATGGGGCCAGCACCATCATGTCTCGCCGAGTCTTTCCGTCATGACAGGAAAAAGTTTCGGGGAGCAGGAACAGGTAAAGCGTGATTTATGGATGGGTGGATGTTTTATGTTAACATTCTCACACTACTTTTGTCCAAACCCTGCATCGTTGAGAGTTGACATTATAGTGGCCAGAAACGGCTGTCGGATCCAAACCGTGCATCATAGAGAGTTGACATTATGGTGGCCAGAAACGGCTGTCGAATCGTAATAGACGAGTGATTGAATTTCTTTACCTGTAAACTCAAGCTTTGAGCATTTACAAGTATTATCAATGAGTCTGCCTGAGAGGAAATATGTTAGCTTGCTTTTTGCTTTTTTCGGACCAAAATGGCGGCGCACACTGGTGCAGCGGCTCTTTGCTCTCCAGTTTGGTGTTTTCTTTTCTCAATCCTATCGTTATTTACCAACATCTGCGAGGCAAACTTTTCCTACAGTCGCCATGACTTAATTGCTATCGGAAGGAGATGCGATATATCCGATTTCACAACAAACTACCAACGAACCTATGATATCCCCGAGGGCATCTCGAGACCTCCGGGATCTCCGTGGATAGTCAGCCCACTCAAAGCACGTCGAACGAGGCGAAGGTGGCGGAGAGAAAGGAAGCAAAAGCGTGGTTGTCGGGCGGGCCTTGCTGCTAAGCTAAGTCAACAACCACACCGAGCACCGCTTCCGAGTATCTTTTTGACCAACGCCAGATCCCTCACCCACAAAATGGATGAGTTGGAACTTCGAATTGCTACCAACAGCTTTGTTAAGAACTGTAACATTATTCTCATCACGGAAACGTGGCTACACCCGCAAATCCCTGACGCTGCGGTATCGTTAGCTAGCCGAACGCTTTTTCGGAACGATCGTTCAAAGGAACTAACAGGCAAAAGCAGAGGAGGAGGACTTTGCTTGTTCATACATAATGAATGGTGTGGTGACAGTAGGATCATTGACACTCACTGTTCCCCGGACTTAGAGCTATTGGCAGTACGATGTAGGCCCTACTATCTACCGAGAGAGCTAACGGTCGTCATAGTAACGGCGATCTATATTCCTCCTGATGCTAACGTCAACACGGCATTAAACCTCCTGCTAAAGGCTGTAAACAAACAACAGCTTGACCACCCCGATGGAGTCTTTATTGTTGCTGGTGACTTCAACAGAGCATGTTTAAAGACTGTTCTACCTAAGTTTATCCAATACGTAAAATGTCACACGAGGGGAGACAAAACTCTTGACCATGTTTATTCTAACATCAAACATGCTTACAAAGCCACTTCCCTCCCTCACTTAGCTGGATCAAATCACCTCTGTCTAGCCCTCACCCCAGCATACACTCCATTCCGGAGGCTAACAAGGCCACAAATAAAGACAATAAAAACTTGGCCCGAGGACGCCCTTTCTCAGCTGCAGGACTTTTTCCCGCACCAACTGGGAACTCTTTGAACACGACAACCTCCAGGACTATACGGACGCTGTACTTTCCTATATCAAAAACTGCATGGACAACGTCACTATAAATATACAAATACGGGTTTTTCCTAACCAAAAATCCCTGGATGACCAAGGAGACACAGGCACTCATCAAATGCCGTAACACCGCTTTCAGATCAGGGGACAAGATGTAATATAGAGCTGTCAGAGCTGAGCTGAAAACAGGCATTAAAAAGGCCAAGGCAGAATATACTAAGTAAATTGAGGAGCACTTCACAGAAAATAACCCAAAGAATATGTGGCAGGGAATACGACATATTACCAACTACAATAACAATAATATGTCTGTTAACGCAGATGCCTCACTAGCAGAGGAACTGAACCGTTTCTTTGCCCGCTTTGAGACTGACAAATCAGACCCAGTCTCAACCCCCCCCCCCCCACTACCCTGCAGCAATACACTGAAGTTCCAGGAACAGGAAGTGAGACTGGAAATGTGGTCTGTAAATACCAGGAAGGCTGCTGGCCCTGATGGAGTACCTGGGAAGGTGCTCAAAGCCTGTGCTGACCAGCTGGCTGGAGTCTTCACAAAAATCTTCAATTGTTCCCTGCAACAATCCATCATTCCATCCTGCCTTAAATCTGCCACCATTATCCCTGTCCCCAAAAAGCCAACCATTAACAGCATGAATGATTATAGGCCTGTTGCTCTCACGCCTGTGATCATGAAGTGCTTTGAAAAGTTGATAGCCCGCCATATCAGGAATACAATCTCTCCCTCAGTTGACCCTCACCAGTTTGCTTATAGAGCTAACAGGTCCACTGAGGATGCTATCACCATTGCTCTAAATACAGCATTGAGCCACCTGGAACAACATGGGAATTACGTGAGGATGCTTTTCATTGACTATAGCTCAGCCTTCAACACCAGGAAACCGGACATTCTGACTGACAAACTCTCCCACCTTGGACTATCCTCCATCTGCTGTTGGATAAAGAACTTCCTAACCAACCGACCACAAACTGTTAGACTTGGTTCCCACCTTTCTTCCTCCATTACACTGAGCACTGGCTCCCCTCAAGGCTGTGTACTGAGTCCTCTTCTGTACTCCCTGTACACTTATTACTGTACACCAACCCACCAGTCTAACTACATCATCAAATTTGCTGATGACACCACTGTGGTCGGACTCATCTCAGAAGGGGATGAGGCGGCCTATAGAGACGAGGTCAACAAACTGTCTTCGTGGTGCTCGGTGAACAACCTCACACTGAACAACACAAAAACTAAAGAAATAATCCTGGACTTCCGCAAACAGAGCACAGATCTGGCCCCACTTCTCATAAATGGCGTTTGTGTAGACAGGGTCCAGTCCTTTAAATTCCTGGGGGTCCACGTCACGGACAAGCTCTCCTGGTCCACAAACACCACGGCAGTAGTGAAGAAGGCCCAGAAACGACTCCATTTCCTGAGGGTACTCAGGAGGAACAACTTGGACACTAAGCTTCTGGTAACTTTCTATAAAGCCACTGTGGAGAGCATCCTGGCATACGGCATCACAGTGTGGTACACTGGAAGCACGGCAGCAGACAAAAAGGCCATGCAGAGAGTGATTAACACTGCCCAGGGCATCGTCGGCTGCTCTCTGCCCTCACTGGAAGATATTGCCAGCCCTCGTTACCTCAGCAGAGCCGGGAACATTGTTGGGGACCCGGACCACCCTGGTCACAACCTGTTCCAGCTGCTTCCCTCTGGCAGGCGCTACCGGTCTCACAAAGCACAGACAAAGAGGCTTAAGGACAGCTTCTTTCCCACCGCCATCAGGACTCTGAATTTGCAGTAGCACGACACACAATCCCCTCTGTGTAACAACTTCGGGGTGAGGAAACATGAAGGACGTTGGGCGGTGATCTGCCTCCTGCTGGCTGACTGAAGGTAAGTAAGCAGACAGTGGGAGGTAAGTGATCCATTTTATTCTTTGTTGGCATCGGTGAGGCAAACCTTTTCGCAGTCGCCGGGATTTGGTTGCGCTCGGGAGGTGATGTATCCATCACGGCAGAGTGCCAGCAAGTCTGAAACTATCACTTGGTTGGGCTCTTGCCTGGGAAAAGCGCACTTTGTGGAGAAGCACTTTCAATTTCATCATACGCGGCTGGGTAGGCTTTTGTCTAGTCAATGATGATGACAAGCCTAAGTCTGATTTTATTTACACATTTATTTATTGCTGCTCTCTTCCGGTGGTTTTAAGCATTACACTCTGTGACGATTCCAAAATCCATACTTTCTTCAGTGCACACTGGAGTGCTTCCGCGTAGTCTTTTCCGTTTGAAGTTAGTTGCATGAACTACGCAACAGCACCGCTATTGTGTGAGTATTTATTTCCATCTATTCTCACTTTGGTTTACAATTTTTAACCTAAAATACACCCAAATATTGCTTAAATAGGTAACATTTGTCAGCCTTTCTTTTGAAATTGACCGTCAGTTTTCCTTACTTTTTCCTAAAAGGCATACTCCTGCTTCTGTATATATTATACATTCCTTTTTTGCATACTTTACATACACACTTTGCATCGTCACTTTTCACCAATTATGCCAAAAAAAGAGGAGTTCTCATTTTGTATCGAATTGGGAAAGGCGTAAACAATTGAAGCGCACCAAGTTGGCAGCACAATCTTCTGCATTCCAAAGTGGTGGCGAGGTTTCGACCTCGGCGGTCATCTATAATCCTTATAAGCGCGATTTATGGATGTGTGTGTGTGCATGTATGTTAAGATTCTCTCGCTACGATTGTCCAAACCGTGCAACGTAGAGAGTTTAATTTTTTTATGATGGCCAGAAATGGCTAACGGATCCTACTCGACGAGTGATTGAATTTTTTCACCTTATCTAAGTTTGTAAACCCAATCTTTTATTTGTTAAACACCCATTTTTCAAAAGATTTTTTAATAGCGCAACAATTGTCTTTTGGTTTTAAACCAGGGGTCCCCAAACTTTTTCTTGTGAGGGCCACATAACTTTTCCCTTCTCTGATGGGGGGCCGGTGTCAGTTTGTAACAGAAAAAGTGTGACGATCGTAGGGGAGCCACACATAACCAAATAACCCTTTCCAGGTTCTTTACAGAAAAAAAGTCAGGAAACATATAATAACACTATTAATGAAATAAATAATAACTAAATAACCCTCTCTGAGTTCTTCACAGAAAAAACAGGAAATAAATAACACTATTTATGAAATAAATAATAACTAAATAACTCTCTCTGGGTTCTTCATAGAAAAAAAAGCCATGGAACATTAACTTTCTGTTGTGCCATGCACAATCTTCTCCCTTTGCTCTGAAGTTTATGCACGACACCACAACCGTCATTACAGAATCACGTCAACATTTTGCAGCACAGTGCTTGGTGGTGAATTTGGCAGTGGACTCGTAGCGGGGCGGTGAGACCCCTTTTTTCCAACTCCCGGTTCATGTGTCCCATTATTAGACCGCGAGTTTCGGCCACCATGCTAGGAGCCCCGTCAGTCGTGATGCTAGCTAGCTTTGAACAGTCCAGGTCCAACTTCTCCATGGTTTGGCACACTTTGTCAAAAACATCCTCTCCCGTTGTAGTCCCTTTGAGACTTTGGAGGGCTGCCAGATCCTCGCAAATCTCAAAGTTTGCGCTAACTCCACGAATAAAAATGAGCAGTTGCGCTGTGTCTTGCACGTCCGTGCTTTCATCCAGTGCTAATGAAAAAAAGTCAAATTATTTCGTCTTCTGCTGCAGCTGGGCATATACATTACTCCCGATTTCTTCAACGCGTCTGGTCATTGTACTCACCGACAGACTTACGGCATTAAATGCGTCTTTCTTGTCGGGACACACCTCCTCCGCGACAGTATCCATACATTTCTTAGCAAACTCTCCATCAGTGAAAGGCTTACCGCTGCTTGCTATCAATTTAGCAACCCAAAAGCTGGCCCGAACGGATGCCTGGTTCTGCTGAGATAGTAGTCCACTTTTTCGCTTTGAGAGTTTGTCTGCTCGTATTTGGCCTTGCAATCTATCGTACTTGTCTTTGTGACGGGATTCATAGTGTCGGCAAAGAATCAATTTTTCTCTCACCTAACTTTTTCGCCATTATTCCGTTCTCAAACAGGTTGCAGTTTTAATATGCTTGAATAGTCCGCGATGGTCCCAGGGCTTCGCCCTCACCTGCGATCGTCCAGATGTCTCGGTAACACTGCTCGTGCATGCAACGGTGGACGTACCCGCATGCATCAAAGGGAAACACTCTCCCCGCGCGTGTAACCAAAGAAGCAATGCGAAGCCCCGCTTCACTGGGATGATTTGTGGGCTCAGCAGGGGTGCAATGAACCAAACACAAGATTAAAACGTCCCAGTCTTCAAGGCCAAATAGGAAAAAAAATCCGATAGCGTCTCTGGTATTGTTCAGAGGGCCGGTCCAAATATGCCGGCGGGCCGCATCCCCCCCCCCCCCCCCCCCCCCCCAAAAAATTAAAAAAAAAAAAAAAAATTAAAAAAAAAAAAAAAAATCCGATAGCGTCTCTGGTATTGTTCAGAGGGCCGGTCCAAATGTGCCAGCGGGCCGGATACGGCCCGCGGGCCGTAGTTTGGTGACCCCTGCTTTAAACAATCAGGGGGACCGGCAAAGCCCGGGCCCCCCTACTTGTATAACATAATAAAGGATAAAGCAACACAATGGGCCCCTATTCACAGAGTACCCCAAACGGGGAACCAAGAAGCACCAAGGACGCTCCTTTGTCTTATCAGAAGAATGCACATCTGGAAAACCAAAATCTCCCATACCTCATATACGATGCGCAGAAGTTAATGGACTGCTGACCAATCAGAGAAAGAGAACTATGCTTTGTTTTTAACTTGTAAAATAGTGCTTACAAAGAAGAGTCTTTCTCATTCTATTAAACATCTGCTATGGTAGTAATAGACTGCCCCAGCGCGCTGTTTTTGACCCATCTGTTTGGGTAATAAATTATTTGGCTTTAGAAAGTGGCTTTTGTAATGTTTTTATACAGGAATGAGCATGCATCTAAGATGGAGAAATAAGGAGTTAACAGGTGATTTAAAATTCAGGGTTCCTACAGACGGGATCACTCCATTTACTATTGTAAATTATGACATTATCATCCAGTATTTGTGTTCACACACTGTAATACACAAATATGAATGCATACGGAGTGTCTGTACATAAACCATGATGGTACAATAATACAAAACCAAAGGAATCCCCAAAACAACACTCCCAACATGCACACTCGCACACAAGCGCACACACACACACACATGCACACTTACGCACAAACATCTAAATATCTTCATGTATTCTTTGTGTTTCTTTGGTCAGATATCAAGTTTAAATTTTGCCCTTTTCATGTGGTCAAATAATGCCACCGGATTATTTAAAAAATGCCTCCTGTAATGATGTTGTTTACTCCTACACACAATTAATTCATCTCCTCTCACTTTTCGATACTGTACATCTCTTGCATTGGATTTCATTAGATCTCTTAAGGGATGTTTGAATACCTGCCATTTTGTTGATCCTAACGACAACACACTCGGTCGGCTTATTCCATACTAAAATACATTGGATTAACATATTTAAAGAAGTGTCAGCAAGTGAAGAGGATGCATTCATAGGACACCACAATGCCCTCAATTGCCAAGGATGCTGGTCCGTGTGATGCATATTAATCGCATATTAAGCACACACATAGACACACAAATGGGGAATTAGCGTGTATTGCATATTAATTACCAATTAGCCTTCGTTCTGTGCATTGAGGGCTCTGTGGCATCAAAAAGACAGCTTGTTCAAGGGCAATATTCACCCTTGCACGCATGTGTATGCCCCTAAATGCAGCAGTGCCCTCCCCCCAACCCACACACACATACACAATGCGTGATGAATCAACACAAATCGAAGTGATCAACATGGAATGAGAATTAATACAGTGATATATTTACTGACGAATTCTTCTACATATCAAATATTCAGGTTGCGAAATGTTTTAATGTGAAAGCCTTTGTTCTATGATACGAAAAACTGTCCAAGTTGCGAAAGATCAGGCATAATCAAATATCCCTTAAAAGGTAAATATATTTCCTGTATACACGCACCAGCCCGACTCAAAAATGGCATGTTCCAGGAAAACGCCTGGTCAACAGAACCGGCCCGAAATTGGGTGGCGGCCACCGGCGGAGTATAAGAGCGACCGTCTAACCCAGGGGTCTCAAACTTGCGGCCCGCGGGCCAACTGCGGCCCTCGGGACGATAATTTGCGGCCCCCGTCGAGATCGATTTTTTTTTTTTTTAATTTTTTTTTTTTTTTTTTTTTTACCCCTTTCCCCATGATGGCGCCGTTTAAGTGGCAGCCAGTGGCAGTAGCTCTGTCCATTCATGTTTTTCTTGTTTTACAGCATGTTTTACATGAAAAATTAGAGGGAACATTGACATGCACCTGCTTGTGGCAGGTGTGATACTGGTGTGCCGATAGCGAGCAATGATGATGTCGTGACCGGATGATTCGCCTAAAGACGTTTCGCCGACGGACGTTTGACAGACGGACAGGTCGTACTAGTATTTGTTAGTTTAATGATTAAATACAAATACTAGTATTTGTATTTAATCATTAAACGCTGTTTTCAGCTGGATTTGACCGAATTTGAGAGCATTTTGAGCCGTTTGGCGAATGGACGTCTATAGACGTTTTTTTGCCTCCATCGCGATATCATCCAGTATTTGTATTTAATCATTAAATGCTGTTTTAGGATGGATTTGACCCGATTGCTGTCATTTTACGGCTCGGTTCTGCTACATCTGCCTGCCCAAGGGTGCTTACTCCCGGACTGCCATTGATGGTAGACGAACATTGATTTTTACTATAATTTGGACAACACCGGCGGCGGGCCGGATTAAAGATCCTAACGGGCCGAGGTTGAAAAACTTGTACACACACGATCCGGCGGGGCGAGCGTTCGAATCCCGTTTCGGCGAAACCTCCGTTCGGCCGAATGGACGTTCGGTGGAACGTCCATTCGGCGACCTGCCCGTCTGTCAAACGTCCGTCGGCGAAACGTCTTTAGGCGAATCATCCGAGTACCGATGATGTCGCTCACACTGGTACTCAGTGCGCTCAGGGAGGTTGTCTTTCTGCTCAGACCAACAAAAAATTAGAGGGAACTTTGGTTCGGAGCTGAATGAACCAATCACGGTGAGGTATACGGCTCTGGAGGGCGGGACATCGGCCGGGCTGTCCAGTGCCTCGCTCACTCACTCATTCATTCCTCCAATCAGCTGGGCGGAGGAGAAGCCGTGAGGCCGATCACTCCGCTCGGCGCGCACACTCCTCCGCTGCTCTCAGCATAGAACTGAATGAGGCGCTATGATCCGTGATCCAGCCTGTGTCAGTGTCTGTAGCCATCTCCGCGATTGAAACGGAGAGCGAAAGTGCACATGCGCCACAAACCTGCGCGACTGAATGTGAAAGATCAACCCGAGACTCATTCCAAGTGGAAAAACATATTACAGAGCCCCAGAGATGTCTCTTTCAAAGCCTGCCGTGAAGAGAAAGGTCGGTGATGAGCACAGACAGTTTCAAGAAAAGTGGGGAGTGCAATATTTCTTTGTTGAACACAGGGGCACCCCGACGTGTCTCATTTACACTGAAAAAGTTGCGGTGCACAAGGAATACAATTTGAAACGTAATTGTACTACGAGACATGCTGAGGAGTACGAAAAATACCAGGGAGATGAGAGAGCCAACCAGGTTGCCAGTCTTAAAACACGTCTTCTGAGGCAACAGGATCTCTTCAAGAAGGCTACCAAAGACAGTAATGCAGCAGTCAAAGCTAGCTACGCCGTTTGTGAGTTGATTGATCCTGTGCTAAGTGATCCCAAATGGCTCATGGACTTGGCTTTTCTTGTTGATATCACACATGAGCTTAATGTACTGAACAAGAAGCTACAAGGCCAGGGGCAACTTGTCAGTGCTGCCTATGACAACGTGAGAGCATTCTGCACTAAACTTGTGTTATGGAAAGCCCAGCTCTCTCAGACAAACCTTTGCCATTTCCCAGCATGCAAGGCTCTCGTGGATGCAGGCACACCATTCAGTGGTGAGAAGTATGTTGAGGCCATTTCGAAGCTACAGGAGGAATTTGATCACAGATTTGCAGACTTCAAGACACACAAAGCCACATTTCAAATTTTTGCGGACCCTTTCTCCTTTGATGTGCAAGATGCCCCTCCTGAGCTTCAAATGGAGCTCATTGACCTGCAGTGCAACTCTGCACTCAAAGCCAAGTTCAGGGAGGTGAGTGGAGAAGCAGACAAGCTTGGGCAATTTTTGAGAGAGTTGACCCCCAGTTTCCCTGAACTTTCCCGAACGTTCAAGCGGACCATGTGCCTTTTTGGGAGCACATACTTGTGTGAGAAACTCTTCTCCACCTTGAACTTCAATAAGTCCAAGTACAGGTCCAGACTTACTGATGAGCATCTTCAAGCTCTACTGAGGGTCTCCACTGCTTCCTCCCTCAAGCCAAATGTGACTATGTGAGAAGAAGCGCTGCCAGGTCTCTAGCAGCAAGGAGTAGGCAAGAGAAGCCGTGTTCAGAATATTTCATGTTCAATGTTCCATTCAAGTTCAGAAAGTTAAAGGTTAAAGAGCTGTTAATACAGACATTTGAAACGGAATAAAAATAATTCATTTTCTCTACTTAGCCAGCCAGTGTATATCTACTGTATGCTCATTAGTATTATTTGGTTTTGTATTACTGATTGATTTATTTTTTATTCATCTTTAAGTTAATTTATTTAATTCATTATTTTTTGTTAAAAAATAAAGATATTTGATAACGTTGGAATGTTTTATCAGTGCTTTTCTTGTGGAAATCCTGATGCGGCCCAGTCTCACCCAGACTCGGCCTCTAGCGGCCCCCAGGTAATTTGAGTTCGAGACCCCTGGTCTAACCCAACGCCCTGTCTTCAGGCACCTTTTAATCTTCTCCTGTTTCTTGAGTTTGCCTAACATCGTTTTGAGTTGATAAATTGTTGAATTGGGGCGGCCCGGTGGAGCAAGTGGTTAGCACATCGGCCTCACAGCTCTGGGGTCCTTGTCTTGTTCCGCCTGAAGTCCAGGATGAAGTCCTTGGTTTTTGTAGACGTTCAGCTGCATGTCGTACCACCCGCTGAGTCTATGGACGCAACAACAAACAAGCAGACACATAGAAAATCAATATATAGTAGAGATAAATAATCACTAAATAATCAATAAATAAAAAATAAATAATTAGTCCATGTGAGGTCAGCAGAGCGGAGCGGACTTGTTCGGTCTGAAGTCGAGGATGAGTTCCACGGTTCTGGAGACGTTCAGCGCCTAGTTGCACCACTCGCTGAGTCTTTGGACGCAACAACAAACAAGCAAACTCAGAAAATCAGTATATAGTGATGATAAATGAATAATAACTACATAGTAATGATAAATAAATAATCACGAAATAGTAATGGATAAATAAGTGGTCAACATAAGAAGTATAAGTAGTACTAATCAGTCTTGATTAGGTCCTAGGTGCAGAACTCGAGTTGAGTATAGCGACAGCTCTTGGGAAGAAACTGTCCTTGAGTCTGTTTGCCTTGGCAGTGATAGCTCTGTAGCGCCTTCCAGAGGGCAGCAGGTTGAAGTTGTGGAAGCCAGGATGTGTATTGTCTTTTATAATGCTCTCTCCCCTTCTAAGGTACTGAGATTCGTAGATGTTCTCCAAATTTTCCTCATAAATGTAATTTTGGAAGCTTTTCTTTCTTAATAATTTCCACTAATGGATTTTAAGTATATTATGGTGGTTCTTTGAGACAGTTTTTTTCTTTCTTTATTTATTTTTTGGCAGTTGGCTTTAAAAGTTTGATAAGCACTACTCTCGTTCATACAGATCGATGGACGGATGTTTGAAAACAGATCTGGATTGGATAGAAATCCTCACATTGATTAAATTTGATCTAGTCATTCATTTATCTAGAAATTCAAATGGGTGGTCCCTGTGCTACAACTTCACAAAAATCCATGAAAAACTACTGTGTGTCAACAAAGAAAACACATGAACCAATCGACATTGGCTCTTCTGATTTGTATAATGCAATTATCTATACGTTTTTACCATACCCAAAAGACTTGACATGAGCACTCACCTACACATGCACACCCATGGTGCTGCTGCCATGCAAGGTACTGCCAACCCATTGGGCAAAAAAATAGTGTTCTGTGTAATGCCCAAGGGCCGATTGGACAGTCGTAGACTGGAATTGAAATGTTGACCTATTGGTCTCAAGACAACTCGAGCTACCAACTGCGCCACGGCCATTAACTTTGACTAAGGTTCACATTTTAGGCTAACAATCTTTTAGAGATGGTGTGAAATCTATGCTGTATGCTAAATGTCTACTGGGTGGCAGTGGATAGAGGGGTTATGAGGTAGTGGTGGTGTAAGTGCGAGTGTGTGTGTTTGCTGTTCAGATAGCAAGATCAGAGAGAAAATTTTCAGACCTAACGTTCCATGACAAATGGCCAAGGTTCCATCAAGGTGACTCACTGCTTCCTGAGATGCACACAAATCTTCTACATCTCCTTTGGCTTCCTGTTGTCTTTTTTTCTACTCCCTTTTCCCCAATAACCCTCACCAGTTTTATCTACCCTTAATGTAGTAGTATTAATCACAGTAGTGATCTGAATAATCCACAAAAGTTCTCTAATAATGAACAGAGGAGTGATCAGGCACATAACTTTAAGAGGAAAAGTCTCCCCTGTGAATGCTCAATTATCACGTGTCTATTTGTTTCTGTCTGGAAGCAACATCAACACAAAGGAGAGGATGTTGCGGCAATAAGTAAGTGACTGGATTGCTGCGGGAACTGAAGTTGTCGATGCATTTGTGCGTGTCAACCCTCCCTTACACACCAAAAGTGTTTTTGCGTCAGAGAGATTACATCTTGCATTCTATGCTGCGATGTGTTCCCCATATGAGATGTTGTTGCATAGAACAGATGTAAGTGTAAATTCTTACTCAGGTGTTGCTGACAAATGAGTGAACTCGAGAATGAGAGGCTAGCTGCAGTGGTGTCTGTTTGAATCGTCCAATAGTGTCCATAAATAATACATTAAACAGGCGGGTCAAACCGGTCCTCAAAGGGCTGCCATGGGTGTCCAGGTTTTCATTCAAACTGAACAAGAGGATACGTTTTTCCAAGTGTAATCAGTTGACTAAAGTCAGGTGCTACTCATTTTAGATGATACCTCATTGGTTAAACTGTTGTCACTGGATCGGTTGGAACAAAGACCAGGACCAAGCCTCTGAAAAAACACCAAAAACAGGATATTGGATTGGAAGAACATTTTTAATTGTTCTAATTCGCCATCTATTAACAAAGTAAAAATTAACTAGTGGTTTAATAGTACTAAAATGTGTTTAATATTACTAAAATTAGATGGATTTCGCGGAAGGGAGAGAGAGTGACAGAGAGAGGGGGGGGGGACTTTTTGCACGGCAACGCGCTTGTGACATAACATAAACACATTTAAATGAACTTGGATTACGATGCAGACACACTCAAAAATAACTTTAATCTAACCTTACACTAAACTTAATTCTAATTTTGTTTTAAATATTGATACCTTTCTTCTCCTGAGTTGGCTCTATTTGCCCCACCTCCACCCTGACTTTCAGATGCAACCTATCGAGGCTTGTTTGCTTTTGTATTCCCTTCAAAATATTCCGAAAATGATGCACACAAATGTCCTCACAATAGGATAACGCACGACCACTTGCAACTTGCCCGGGAAGTAGTATTTCTCTCGTATTAGCGATGGGAAGAAAAAAAAAACACTGAAAGAAATGCAACGCCCAGTGCTCGTAAAGACATTACACGAGGGAGCTGCGACCAGAGACATTACACGAAGGAGTTGCGACCAGAGAGACAGTGCCCATGATATTCTTATGAGCAGCTTCTCGCCTCCGCTGTATGCTCGTATATCAAAATTTGTCTCGTATCTCAAGATAAATATTTGCTCAAAATTTTACTCGTATCTCAAATTGCTCGTATGTCGGCGCACTCATATGTCGAGGTACCACTGTACAATAGTAGCTCTACTTATGAAATGAATTGGTTCCAGAACTTATTTCGTAACTTGGGTTTTTCGTAAGGAGTATTTTATTTCTAAATTATCTAATTCGTTTCACGTTCCCCCCCCCAAAAAAATTACCAATTAAACACAAGGAGGAAGTTAACTTTAGGCAACAGACAAAGCACATGAACAAATGCACATCAACGCACATTTTACAACTTCAAATTATGAATTCAAAACAACTTAGCATTAAATAGAACTTATCTTTTTATTAACATTTTTCTGGTTTAAGATTTTTTTTACCCATTTTAACACTGCTTCTTACCGTATTTACTCGCCTATAAGCCGCCTCCTTAAAATTGCCTTTAAATTTTTGAATTTTAAAATTTCTCACGTATAAGCGCCCCCCCTGATTCCCAATTTTCACCTCCATGTTCATGGTTTTAATAGGGAGTACAAATGTGTTACTTTGAAGGGAAAATCCTTAGAAAAATCATCACGTCATCATGTTTTTACAACTTTCTTTGTTCTGTTAGCCTTGCTTCTTTCTGCTACTTCTTTTTTGGAACCATTCAGCCAAGCCTACGCTGTCATACACATGGGACTAGCTGTTACAATACGCAGCAGAAGGAGCAACACCCCAATGCCGCTGGAAATTCGGAGCTGGACAGAAGTGCCCGGAGAAGAAGCAACGCTTCTGACCAACCATTCCGTCATGCGATAAGATGGAAGAGCTGTCGGCGCTTCCTAGGCCGGAAACGGAGTCGAGGGTTTCTACTCTGCTACTGTTGATTCTTCAGCTCCAGACTACTGAGGAACTGTGCGGATAAGTTTGGAAGAGTGACTCTGCATATTCTCTACCTCGGTCACAGTCTACAGAAGTTCCCCATCTTGTGGAAGACTTCCTGTGTGTGGTTCCAGTTTTATCCAACTCTACAACGTCTTTTTCTTGAGTCTGTATCCGTTTTTGCTACCACAACCAAGATGGCGCCGCTCAAGTGACAGCCAGTAGCGGTAGCTCCGTCCACTCTTGCTCGTTTTTTGTTTTTGCTGCTTTTCTGTTTTAATGATTTGATTTAATGATTTTTAATGCATACCTGTCAACCTCCGCCGATAACTGCCCTTATAAATGATTATTGATTCCCCTTACAAACCCCAAAAAAACCTTACAAACACTGTACGACTCGTACGGTGTTTGTAAGGTTTTTCAATAATCATTTATAAGGGCAGTTATCGGCAGAGGTTGACAGGTATGTTAATGATCCCATATACTTTGCTTTGTTGTACTTTGTGCTTTTGCTTTGTACTTTGTGCTTTTGCTTTGTTGTTCTGCAGCCTTTGCGACTGTATTGTCTAACTTGTAACTATGTGTAACTATGCCTTTCCTGTATCTGCATTCTCACCCTCTTGCTATTGTCACAATGAAATTTCCCAAATACGGGATGAATAAAGTTATCCAATCCAATCCAACCCGCATCAGTTTGCAAATCAGATGATAGATCCCCCGAAGATGCAATAACTACCAGCCTCCATGCTGCACAGAGCACACTTGAGAAAAGGGGAGCTATGTCAGAATCATTTTCATCAACTACAGCTCAGCCTTTATCACCATGATACCGGTAATGGCCAACTTGGGGGCTCCCACCTCCCACCTGCTCCTGGATTAAGGACTTCTGATCACCCGACCCCACCGCACGAATCTGGATCACCACCCCTCATCCGCCCACAAGCTCAGCACTGGCTCACCCGAAGGCTGTGTGCTGCACACACACGCACCCTGAGAATATGATTGTGAAATTTGCTGACGATACAATGGTGGTGGGGATGATCACAGAGGGGAATGAGAGGGCCTAAACCTAAAGAGATGAGGTCCTTAGACTCAGCGACTGGTGTGCTCTCAACAACTTGGCGCTGAACATTTCCATAACCAGGGAACTCCTCTTGGACTTCTGACGGAACAAGGACGCTCCTGTCCCGCTGTATAGCAACAGCGAATGTCTGGAGTGAGTGGAGACTGTCAAATTCCTGGGGGTCCATATCTCTGCTGACGTCACTTGGGCAGCAAACACTCGTCAATAAGGTGCAGCAGAGGCTACCTTTCCTGAGAGTACTCAGGAAGGAGCAACTGAACATCAACCTGCACAGGCTGATTAACACAGCCCAAAAGGTCATCAACTGCCCCTAAGTCCCCCTGTCCACGATCTACAATTCCCGGTTCCTAGCAAGGGCAAAGAGCATCTTAAAAGACAATACACCTCCCGGCTTCCACCTCTTCAACCGCTACAGGACCGTATCATCCAAACAAACAGACTCAAGGACAGATACTTCCCAAGAGTCGTCGCCATACTCAGGAGGACCTAATCAAGACTTCTCTTGTACTGCACAAAAACTCTTTAGGCTGCTAACCACTTCACTTTTGTACCTACTTATTTATGTGATCGCTTATTCATGTATTGACTACTTGTCGATGTTGACTACTTATTTATGTTGTTGACTCATTATTTATTTATTGCTTCTTTATTGGTTATTTATTTATTATTCATCATTATTATTTTTCATTGATTATTTATTTGTTGGTTTGTTTGTTGTTATTTGTTGCACTTCATAGTGACGCTTTAAAACTCATTCTTGTATAAAGACAATAAACGCATTCAATTCATTTCAATATTTGGACAAAAGTAGCAGTTATTAAAAGGGTGTAGTAAATAAGAGTATTTGCAGCCCTGATTTGAAGGAGCTAACGTTACACCTCAGATTTTCTGGTAATTTGTTGCAGTGGATCTTAATTTTGGAGCAAACAGCAAACCGGTTCCTGGTGAGCTAAGGGATCTGAATACTTATAGTGGGTCAAACAAATCAACCAAGTAGTTTGGTCCAAGGCCTTTAAGTATTTTATCGTCTGTCGCTTGACTCACAGGAGGCTAGTGCAATGATTTCATGACCAGTGTGACACATCATCTCTTTTCCACACTTTAAACACACACATGGCATCCCCTACCTCTCTGTCTTTCAGCTTGCAAAGTGGGGTTTTACCGCTCGCTGCTGGAGTTTCAGCTCTGCAGTAAATGTCCACCTCACAGTGTGGCCTGGGATACAGGAGCATCTACATGCAGCTGTGAAGATGGATATCACAAAATTGACTCTGATCCTCCCAATATGGCCTGCACACGTGAGATTGAACTTATTTACTTGCACCTATTTACTACAGTTTACTTTTGATTTGGTCTGATTGAGAAGCTTGTTAAATCCTATTCACAGTTGGGAGAGTGCAATGTTTTAGGGAACTTAAATAATTTTTGTGGGCACGTTAAATGTACATAATATTTTCCAGTGTTCCTTCCATTATCTATTACCACTTGTATTATTGTTTCTTCAAAAAAAAGAAGAAGAAAAGAAACAGGCTATTGGGAGCATTAGTCCAAGTCCTCTTCGTCAGATTTGATAGGCATTGGATCATTGATGGAATCTTCAGGGTGCACCGTAAATTTCTTGCGATTTCTGAAAGTACTGAGAATACATTCTTCATCTATATTGCCTTCATTGTTGTAATCTACTTTTAGCGAACGTAGAATTTAAACAGGATCTAATCAAATGATCTTGGGCTTTGTTCACGCTGCAGGTCAAGTCTGTTTTTTGTTTGTTTTCTTTTCTTTTTTTGCCAGTGTGCTACAGATATCTGATTCTTTTCTTGCAGTGGTAACAGTCTAATTACATGTCCCCCCCTCAAATCTGTCTTGGCTCATTTGCATGTGGATAAGACTCAGATATATATCTGACTTATCTGTACTATGGACGCATATCTAAACTGGGCATTAAGTATGAATGTAGCTTGAGTAATTTCAATTTGTTTTTGCTGACTGTTAGGGCCACCGTCTATGCCGCGCAATGCCTTCTCCAATGTCAATGAGACCAGTGTCTTCCTGGAGTGGTCCGTTCCCATGGAGTTTGGTGGAAGGAAGGACATCCGCTACAATATCCTATGCAGAGAAGTCAAGCTGAATGGAAGGGGGCTGGAGGAATGTGGTCCCAACGTTCGCTTTCTGCCTCGTCAAGTCGGCTTGTCCAACACTTCGGTGATGGTGGCTGACCTGCAATCGCACACAAACTACACTTTTCTCCTGGAGGCCGTCAATGGCGTGTCAGAGCTCGACAAAGGCCGCACGAAGCAGTATGTGTCAGTTAATGTGACCACCAATCAAGCTGGTATGTATGACTTATTCTGTGGTTCCCAAAGTCTTATTGTTTATTACGTATCAACTGGGATGAGGTGAAACTCTGAATATGAATGTTTCGCAAGCACCAAATGATCATGCTATCACATTGCAACTAAACAAATCTGTCACTGTTTACATTTATTCATGCCTGACTCGCAGTGTAAATCCTTTCATTTTTACAAATTAAAGAAAAATCTACAATAATTCCCCCAAAACACCTGGATTCTAAAACTAATAAAAGCTCCATATATTACTGTTTGCTGTTAGATGGTCGCGTTGATGCAGGATGGTCGTTCAGAACAATTATGCTGATAATGTGCAAGTTTTTAAACTGGCATTGTTGCTCTATTTTGTATTTAATGCAGTTTGATTATATTATTGTTTGCAAAATCCTAATCTCTAAAATATTATTGGATACAACCTAATTAATTAATTAGACAACAGAAGTCAGTATATTTGTCATTATAGGGAGCTATATCAGGTTCTTTACAAATCTCCTTGGGAAGCCATTTTTTGTCTTTAGGAATAAATTGTGCCTTTATGGTTTATTTTAGGTGTTTGCCACACGTTATGATGCAATGATCAGAATAAACTGTCTGTACTCTGGAATCCTTCTGTTTTAAGGTGATAAAATTAAAAATATTTTAATGGATAACGTTCTAGTTCATTGACATGTTTTGCATGATTTTGTGGAATACCTATTAGGGGCGGACAGTTGTGGAAGACCGAAATGGTCATTTGGTCTGAGGGGGAAAAAAGAGACAGATGGTTGTCTGACAGTTAAGAAAACCGACAGACCTCTCCTGTCGCTGTGACTGTCAGCAGCCTGAGTGGATTAGACCAGACCGCATAGCTCACTTTGAGTTCATCGGAGTTGTAGTGGGATTAGAGTTAACCAATTTGAGATTAGGGATTATGATAGATTACATATGACAGGCGGTCTATTCTCCTTGGCAATGGGTGCAAATATGATGGATGAATTATAGTTGTTCATTGACTTCCATGGCAAGTCCATGTGTGAAATCTTGTTTCATGGCCTACAAACCGATTGGACCTTGCTCTTGATTTCAGGCTTTCTCTGTTGTCGTGCTTTCAGAAATAATTACTGACATTTCCGGACTATACAGTGCACATGACTTTAAATTGCACTGCCTAAATTTCACAAAATTTAAGAAGAAAAAAAAGTACACCGCACTTAACTACAGAGAGATGTTGCACAGAAATATATATCTATATATGTATCAACTGTATCTTTGGGGTAAAAATGTTCAATGTTTTTAAACATTGCTGATAGTTATGTAAATGTTAAAAATGCATTCAAAAAAAGAACAGGCCCATTATTTATCTGTATTTTGCAAGCAGTGGGTTCTTGATTTTATTCCTAGTCAGTCTAATGCGATACTCGGTCGTTTGGTCGCCGGTCTTTTGGTCGCCCGGAAGGTTATTGATAATTACCATTTAAATCGTTGCTCAAATTCCCTAAATACAAACTGCGAATTATTATTTAGTCATACTTAATGCCCTATTAATTATTAGGCTAAAGAAAACCTCCAAATTTCCCGTACTTTTATTGTGTTTTGTTGGAGAACTTGTTAAGACCCTGACTGACGTCCCTTCCTAAGGGGACAACTCATGTACATACAAACTCTTATACACTCACACGTCCGCTCAGTGAAACTGCTCAGGGCCATTGTTGGCTTTTATTTATTTTATTGTTTTACCTTGTTTTGTCGCCGGTCTTTTGGTCGCGCGTTGTTTGGGTCCTTTGACCAAAAGACCGCGACCAAAAGACCGCGACCAAAACTCCGGCGACCAAAACTCCGGCGACCAAAACTCCAGCGACCAAAAGACGGCGACCAAAAGACGGCGACCAAAAGACGGCGACCAAAAGACCGGCGACCAAACGACCGCACACGGTCTAATGCAGGGGTGGGCAAATCATTCCACAAAGGGTTGTAGTGGGTGTAGGTTTTCATTCCAACCCATTAGAGGAAACCGTTCCACCAATCTGGTTTGTAAGATATACAATCAGTGGATTGCAGTCAGGTGGTTCTTGTTTCAGCAGAAATCTAATTGGTTAAAGTATCTGTGTTGGATCGGTTGGAACAAAAACCTGCACCCACAGCGGCCCTCGAGGACCGGATAGCCCACCCCTGGTCTAATGTATCACCATGAATGAGTACCTTGAAGTAAATTTCGAGGCACTTCGGAGATATTTTTTTCAGTGTGGTGGTATTTGCAATAGAAAAGAAAAGATGCATTTGTTGATGTCCCAATGTTTATGGGCGTTATTTTATTAGTATGTCCCTCCAAGGGACACAAAAAAATAATTACTCATGGCAGTTAAATACATTGCACAAGCCATCTTTATCCACAGACACAGTTGTGTTAAACGGATTGATTTAGGCTGACAATTTTATTTACCAGAGCTTCAAAGCAGTTCTCCCCTTTACCAGAGGTTGCCTTACATACAAGAGCCATCAGTTCAGATGGGCTTTTCTCCTCCGTAGCAAATGTTTCCTCCACGGGGTTAACAGCCTTGTTTTTTTATATTTTTGCTGCACTTCAAGCAATTTGAAGGCCATTTTATTCATAGCTGCAGTTCTAACAAGACCGCCTTGTTTGTAATCACTCTACGACAGTGATCAACACTGCTAGTACAGTGGGGAAAATAAGTATTTAGTCAACCACCAATTGTGCAAGTTATCCTACTTAAAAAAGATTAGAGAGGCCTGTAATTGTCATCATGGGTAAACCTCAACCATGAGAGACAGAATGTGGAGAAAAAAAACCTGAAAATCAAGTTTGATTTTTTAAGAATTTATTTGCAAATCATGGTGGAAAATAAGTATTTGGTCAATACCAAAACTTCATTGCAATACTTGATGTACCCTTTGTTGGCAATAACGGAGGCCAAACGTTTTCTGTAACTCTAAACAAGCTTTTCACACACTTGCTGGTATTTTGCCTCATTCCTCCATGCAGATCTCCTCTACAGCAGTGATGTTTTGGAGCTCCCGTTGGGCAAGACGGACTTTCAACTCCCTCCACAGATTTTCTATGGGGTTGAGATCTGGAGACTGGCTAGGCCTGGTGTCAGTATCCACAGTGGGCAATAACGAAAGGCGCAGGATAGGTTAAAAACAACACGACACAGGCGAGCAAAAAGAAAACAAACAAACAAAAATGGAGGGAAATGGTAACGTTGCTGTACGTAAAAGGGATTACGGATCGTATCCAAAGAGTTTTGAGGCATTGCGGAAACACAATAACAACACACCTGTCAAACCATACACAACACTCGGCCAGATCTTGGTGCATCCAAAGGACAAAATACACCCTGAAAATAAACGCAACGCCATAAAGGAAGTCCCGTGAAAATCATGCAATAAATCCTAAATCGGAGCGATAGG
The DNA here is from genome assembly GCF_051989625.1 of Stigmatopora argus. Classification (NCBI taxonomy): domain Eukaryota; kingdom Metazoa; phylum Chordata; class Actinopteri; order Syngnathiformes; family Syngnathidae; genus Stigmatopora; species Stigmatopora argus. The sequence goes on from NC_135402.1 coordinate 12,761,986, forward strand.
ACGTTTCATCACAAGAAAAATAGAACGCAAAAAGGTGGACGAAACAGAGACAGCAACTAGACAAAGAAGAGCAATAAAACAACATGCACAACAGGAACACTGTAAGTCAGCCATCACAGACCACTGCTACAGGGAAAACCATATCATGGACTGGGAAAACGCCAGAGTCATCTGCATTGAAGAAAACAAACATCAGTGCTGGATCAGCGAGGCCTTTGAAATGCGCAAGCGAGGTTCGAAGACCATCAACAGGGACGAGTGGGCTTTCATGCTCTCCACCTGGAGCAGCATCCTGGAGGGGTGAACGGATGGCGCAAGGCGTGATTGCCTGTCAATCCTGACAGATATAAACATGCGGGCGGGTTATATGCGAGTAAATACGGTACAGTGGTACCTCGAGATACGAGCTTAATCCGTTCCGGGACTGAGCTCGTATGACAAGTTACTCGTAACTCGAGGTAAAGTTTCCCATTGAAATGAATGGGAAACAATTTAATTCGTTCCAACTCTCTGAAAAAAACACCAGAAACAGGATATTGGATTGAAAAAAAATGTTTTATTTCTTATAATTCGCCATATATTGACAAAGTAATAAATAACGAGTGGTTTAATAGAAATAAAGTGTTTAATCTAACTAAAATTGGCCGGATTTCGCCGAGGGGAGAGGGGCTTCGTTTTTTTTTTTCCTCCACACAATGCACTCGTAAACAGAACAAACACTCCACCCTCACGTTCGCTATCGATGGGCTGTTTGCTGTCGTACTATTCCCTTCAAAATATTCCGAAAATGATGCACACAAATGTCCTCACAATCGGAGAACGCACGACCACTTGCCAACGAGCAGCAAGCAGTCTTATCAGCGATCGCCCCGCTGCTCATCTTCTTCTTCCTCTTCTTTTTCACCTCAGGCGCCTGAGGATTACCCTCAGCAGCGCTAGGGCTGCCACTGGAACACGGATAAGTTCATCCAGGGAGTTGCCCAAGCCGCGATGGTAGCGTTCGGTCATTAAGGCCGGACAGCGGAGCCATAAGTGTTCAGACGACTCTGTTTCCTCGTCGCACAGGCGGCAGCGATCCGAGTCGGATTTCTCATGGGAGCTTACAGGGGCGCTGGCTAGCGGCTCCTTTTAGCTTGTAGCATCTGTGTTCGCGTCCCATCGAACGGCGCCTATGATAGAGTTGCTACCGGGGATACTTTTGCGAGCACGAGTATACTTCATTACCCAGAAAGCCCTCTTTTCACCGCGCATGCGCGTTGTGCGTTTCCTGGTCTGAATAGCTCATCCGGTGCTCGTAAATATTGTTATACACGAAAGATATGCCAAAAAAAATGCCATGGCAACCTGGCTTGGTCGCATCACGAAACTTTAACCGCATCACGGGCGAATTATTCGATCGAAATTTCCCCCGTAAGACGAGCATTCCGTATGACGAACGGTCGTATGACGAGGTACCACTGTACTTCTAAGTGTTATGTTGGTACCAAAAGGTTTATAGTCTCTATGCGTGTAAGGGAACCCTATTTATAATGTTTTAAACACCAAACATGTTTCATGGATCCATTCATTGCTGGATTTAAATGTACTTCAAGTACATTATGACCATTTAGTCTGCAGTGAAAGAAACTGTCATTATTTCAGCCAAGCCTTTACAGTATTAAAAAAAAAACGTATATGCGTGTGTTTTGGTTTCTAGTTTCAGGCTTTTAAGATGTTGAAGATAGGACTTTTGTGCAACCATCTACTCAGGATAAAGTTACTGTGTTTGGATCGGTGATTTATTCCCTGTATAGTTCGGCTGACACTATTGAAACTTGAACGTCTTATACACCCCACCACCACCACCACACGCATGCACACACACACACACACACACACACACACGCACACACACACTCGCACATGTACACACGCACACAGACACACAAGATGAGTACATTGTCAGGGAGCATTTTCCCTGGTTAAAAGCCTCTTGTGCCGTTTATTCTCCTCTGAGCTCAGGTTATAACAGGATGGCTCAGTGACAGATGCACACTCACGCAACCTATCTCACTTGACTTGAGAGCGCTGAGAATAAATTACTTCAAAGATGAAAATGATTGCAGAGTCACACACAAACTAAGCTTACAACATCTGGTCAACTTAAAAGCAAAAAAATAACAGTATATTTCTTGCTGAGGGGGCAACATGTTTTTTTCCTGTGTAAAAAGTTTTAATTTCCTATAATTATCACGAAAAGTAAAAACGTGAGGTAATATTCAGTTTTTACAATTTTTCACTAGATACTTTTATTAATGTTATGAAGCATAACTTAATGCTGAGGACTCTCTAAGGTCAAGCACAGTCAGTGTTCTGTTACTATCATAAAACATCTTATCTCATCTCATTTTCTGAACCGCTTTATCCTCAGAGCTGTCTCTGGGCCAGAGGTGCGAGATACCCTGAATCGGTGGGCAGTCGATCGCAGGGCACAAGGAGACTGACAACCATGCACACTCAGACCCGTACCTAGGGGCAATTTAGAGTGCCCAATCAGCCTACAATGCATGTTTTTTTGTTTTTTGTTTGGAATGTGGGATGAAACCGGAGTACCCAGAGGAAACCCACGCAGGCCCGGGGAGAACATGCAAATAATTACCGTTATCTACATTTAACTAAGAAAAAGGTGCTCTGAAACATCCTCTTCAGGGTTCGAGCTTTGTTTTTGCCAAATTTTAATTGCGCATATATGTGTCTTCATGTACAGCGCCTTCCCCAGTGAGTGCCGTGCGAAAAGGTTATGCTGGCAAGAGCAGCATCACACTTTCCTGGGCAGAACCAGACCGACCTAATGGCATCATCCTCGAATATGAGATCAAGTATTTCGAGAAGGTAATGTTAGGCCTGGGCAATGACAAAAATTGTTATCAATGTAAAAATGTATATGTTAGTGATTGGTTTTGTTGTGGTTTTCCCCTGTGTGACGTATTCCTGTGATTGCCCATTGAGTTCCCCTATTGTTTCCAAACCCCAAAATTTGTGCTGTGCAATATGAAATAAATAAATTAACAATCAACTGAAGAATCATCACCATTAGTAAGCAGACTATTTTCAGCCTCACTAAAAGAAACTACAAAACTATATATGTAAATTTACTTCACATATGGCCATTTAAAAAATACATTAAAAAGTTTAATGAACTTAACCCAAGTTAACAAGGTTTGGATTTTTGTAACTTTTTCAGGACATACAATGGGAAAAAGAATTACAGACTCTCTTCAAAAGAGGAGAGTAAGTTCAGATGTTTTAAGGAAAATTTTGTGCGCCAGTATTTAAGAAGCATTTTTTAAAAAGAAATAAATTGCTTCCATGTCTTTGTTTAGAAGAGCCAAACTAGTAAATCCCACCCCACTCTGTAAGAATTTCTCTCATTGGCTTGCCATGATATCTTGCCAAATTTTAGCAAATCATTAACCTCTTCTGGTTCGTGTTGTATTCACATTAGAGTGAGAATTAAGAGTCATTGGATTGGATTGGATTGGATAACTTTATTCATCCCGTATTCGGGAAATTTCATTGTGGCAGTAGCAAGAGGGTGATTAGACAGAACAACTAAGCAAAAGCACAAAGTACAAAGCAAATCAAAGTAAATGGGTTCATTGAGAATCACCAAATCAAATCATTAAGACAGAAAAGCAGCAAAAACAAATTGAGCACGAGTGGACGGAGCTACCGCCGCCGGCTTCCACTTGAATGGCGCCATCTTGGTTGTGGTAGCTAAAACGGATACAGACTCAAAAAGACGTTGCAAAGTTGGACAAAAACCGGAACCACACACGGGAAGTCTTCCACAAGATGGGGGACTTCTGCAGACTGGGACCGAGGTAGAGACTATGCAGAGTCACTCTTCCAAGCTTATCCGCACAGTTCCTCAGTAGTCTGGAGCTGAAGACAACAGTAGCAGAGTAGAGCCCCTCGGCTCCGTTGCTGGCAAGCGCCGACAGATCTTCCATATACCATGATCGAATGGTATGTCAGAAGTGTTGCCTCTTCTCCCGGCACTTTTGTCCAGCTCCGAATCTCCGGCGGCACCAAGGTGTTGCTCTTTTCTGCTGCGTATTGTAACAGCTAGTCCCATGTGTGTGACAGCGTAGGCATGGCTGAATGGTTCCAACAAAGAAGTAGCCGAAAGAAGCCAGGCTCACAGAACAAAGAAAGTTGCAAAAACATTAAAGTAAAAAGTATAAAGTACAAAGTAAAGTAAAGAGGAATGTATTAAGAAATCTTAAAATGTAATTTAAAAAAAAGATAGAAGGGCTGTAAAACACGAAAAACATAAGAACATACAGAGCTACTGTCACTGGCTTCCGCGTGACGGCGCCATCTTGGAAAAAAAGTCTTGTCCTAAAAAAAGTCTTGTGTTGATGTCTTGAACGTGTATGCTTGAGGCGTTGGGAGGACATGATTTGGAGTGCTGGCGAGGTTCAGACAATTGTGTTTGCTCTCAGTGTGCCTCATGTGCATTTATTAGTACAAATTAAGTACATGACAGGGAGACTTAACTTTGATCTTTTAGTGGATAGGCTTGGTGTTGTTCTGCATCTCATAATCACTTATTTTGGCTGTGGTATAGTCCTTTCGCTTCCATGCTATGTGTGCACCGCTGTTTTGCTATCCCCGCTAAATGATTAGCTGTTCCCCACCATCTTCTCAGTTTACCGAACGTTGGTCTGGAACTAACGTTCTCTTATATTTATTGACTTATTGAAACTTTTTATTTCCGTTGACAAATTTTTTTTGACCATAATTGCCATTATAATTTATCGCCCCGGCATAAGTAATGCTATCTATTAAACTGATGTGTATTGAATATATACATTGCCATTTCTACAATAGATAATACCCTTGGAAATAACTGATACTGCATTTTATATTAAACAAAATTTGCTGATGTTTTCACACTAAATGACACCTTATGAAAATAATGTTCACTTTCCCAAAGCTGCTTTTAAGGCGGAAATTGTGAAATGGAGCAAGTTGAAGCTTCAGCTCAGCTCCGTGATCCTGTGCTCTCTCTTCCCTCCCCTTTATCCTTGTAAGCATTATTTTCTGGTAAGGTCATAATAAAGGTATACCGGGGAGTTAGAAGGGGAAATCAGCAAGGTTTGTGGTAAGTGGTTAGCAAATGGTTTCTGGCTAATGGAGTGGGCATTTAGCCTTGTTTAAACCTGATAAGGTTACAGCTGCGAAACTGATCCTTCCACACGGACATACATAACACACACTCAAACAATGCACATTGATTGCAAGAAAAAAATGAGACGTGTCTTAAATGTGCACATTCAAATTTTCTCTTCCAACAGGAGCAGGACTCCAGCTACACTATCATAAAATCCAGGGAGACTGAGATGGTTGTGGAAAGCCTAAAGCCCTCTTCGGCCTACATCTTCCAGGTTGTTCAAAAACTTAGAGAATCTCCAATGTAATTGATCTATGATAATGAGCTGACACTGAAAACAAACATAGACAAGTATAAAGAACGCTAAACAGCACTTGCAAACAGACGGCACAGGGGCCAGTTCCAGCCTGTAGCAGGATATTGTGTGACCCACCAGAATAAATCATTTTCGTCGACATCATGCTAAAAGTAAATGTCAAATTTCCGCAGCTCAGAAATTGGAAAAAGTTTCGCCCTCCCCCTTTATTTTTTCAATAAAATCTCAAAGAAAACATTCATCCATGCATTTTCTGAACCGCTTTATCCTCACTAGGGTCGCGGAGGGTGCTGGAGCCTATCTCACCTGACTTCGGGCCAGAGGTGGGAGACACCCTGAATCGGTGGCCAGCCGATCGCAGAGCACTAGGAGACGGACAACCATTCACGCTCACACCCATACCTAGTGGCAATTTAGAATATCCAATGAGACTACCATGCATAATTTTGGAATGTGGGAGGAAACCGGAGTACCCGGAGGAAACCCACGCAGGGCCGGGGAGAACATGCAAACTCCACACAGGTGGACCACCCTGGATTTGAACCCAGGACCCCAGAGCTATGAGGCCGACGTGCTAACCTCTCTTCCCACCGGGCCGCCCCTTTCAATAAAATAATTACAAATATTTTAAATCATATATTTGCTGTTTTCTTTCGGGGCACATTGGACTCACAGCTCTGGGGTCCTGGGTTAAAATCCAGGTCAGTCCACCTGTGTGAAGTTTCCATGTTCTCCCCGGGCCTGTGTGGATTTCCTCTGGGTACTCTGGTTTCCTCCCACATTCCAAAAACATGCATGGTAGTCTGATTGGACACTCTAAATTGCCACTATGTATGGGTGTGAGTGTGAATGGTTGTCCGTCTCCTTGTCATCAGCAGGCCACCAATCCAGGGTGTCCCCGCCTCTGGCCCAAAGTCAGCTGGGATAGGCTCCAGCACCCTCCGTGACCCTAGTGAGGATAAATCGATTCAGAAAATGCAAAAATGAATGAATGTTTTCTTTCGATTTTTTTTTTTAATCACTGTAAATTTGGGGTTAAAAAATGCTACTTTCCCATCTGCTTTGGCCCTTACAGCTTGTAGTTTGGTGTGGCAAATTTGTTTTATTTTACAGGGTAATGAGCTGCATATCTCATTGTGTAAACATCCCATAATACAACTTGGACATCTGCGGAGGTCATTTTGCCATATAGAATAAAACTTATAGTACACCAACAAGGTCATGTTACCCAGTTTCCGATCCAGTTTTTGTTTGTTCATAAATATCAAAAAGTTGAATATTAACTAAAAGAGGGGTCCATAGACATGATGGTAGACATTGACTCAAGTTTCACTTCACACCCCAAAATAACCATAGTATCTAAATTATGATGCCTGCCACAGCCTATGCAAAGTGGTCAAAAATGGATGAACTGGACAAAGTTGCCGCATAACAGGCTATTGATCCTCATAAACCATTGTGCTGCAGTGGAAAAAATGGTGACTGCTTGTCACATTATCCAAATGTAGTAATTAGAGATAAAAATGGGGGTATTCAGTACTCTGGTGTTTTTGTATGATTGTATGCAATGTAATTGTATACTGGATGCAATAATTCAGTTTGGTTTAAACCTGTACCTTGTGTATTACAGGTACGAGCCAGGACATCTGCAGGCTATGGTGCTTTTAGCCGTCGTTTTGAATTCCAAACAAGCCCTTACTGTGAGTTCACATAGAAATGTTGGATGCAGAGTAAGACAGTGAGCATGAGTGGGCAAGCGTGACTATTTGAAACCTTCAGAAACCTCACACCTGTTCTTGATTGCCTACTTTTTTGGAAAGCGTGTGATTGTGGCCAAGTGCAGGCATTTGTATATCTAGTCCTGCTTTAATCTCTTTCTATTGGCAGTAACAGCTAGCAGTGGACGGGCCCAAGCTTCAATAGTAGCGGTAGCCGTCACTTTGGCGCTCGTCTTCTTGGCAGCGGTGGCTGGATTTCTACTCCGTGGACGGTAGGGTAGTATCCTGCTAAATAGAAAATTAATTTAGGACTGACATTCTGATAATTGTAATGATAAATTATATTGTCATTTGTTACATAGAGGAGTTTTCACTTGTACAGCCTGTTTTTACCACCAAGACACTCAAAGCATTTTAAAATTAATTTCACCCATTTACCTACTGATGAGTGTCACAGCATAAGCAGCAACTAGCGATGCTATATCTTGATCGAGGATACATAAACATGGTTACATTGGCTCAGGGCCCAACCGATAACCCTTGAAGTTGAGAGATTGATCCATTTTCAGTGACAGACAATACCAACAAGTAATATAAAGTTTTCATTTTGTATTTCCTCAGTTACAACAAAACTAGTAGCTTATTTAGGTTTATTTTTTTCTCCAGACTGCTACAACATCGATAATGTAAAACACAAATAAACAAATAATACATAAAAAGAGGCCGTGTGTAAAAAAAACACCAATACAGTGGTACCTCTACATACGAGCACCTCTACATACGAGCAGCTCGAGATACGAGGAAAAGTTCGAGCAAATAATTATCTCTCGATACGAGAAACATTTCGAGATGCGAGAAAGCCAGGTGGCCAAGACATGAGAGGCAGTTTATCATTGAAACGCACTGTCTTTTTTGCCGCATCTCTTTCGTGTATAACAGATATCTACGAGCACTGGGCGGAGCTTGCATTTTCCCGTGTTTTTCCCCGTTAGTCAATGCATAATACAAAGTGAACAACAATGGATCCAAAGCAAACAGGTAGAATGAAGAGTTGTGCAAAGAAAAGGCGAATGTTGACAATCAATATTAAGCGCGAAATAATTGAAAAATATGAGAGTGGAATATGTGTCACAAAGCTTGCTCGTTGTCATGGATATCGTGTCACTTGGAAATTCCTTGGGGCTGGAGGTTAACGAGGCAGATGTGAATGACCTAATCGCCGAGCACCACGAAGAACTCAAGACACAGGATTTAATCAAGCTCCAGGAGAGTGAACATTTGGAGGTGTTGCGGGAACTCAGTAGCGAGGAGTAGGTGGAAGAGGGGGGCCGCCTGGCTACAAAGGATATCAAAGACATGCTAGCGAAGTGGCAAGAGTTTTCTGACTTTGTAGAAAAGAGGCACCCTAACAAGCTGGCAAGTGGTCCGCACGTTTTCGTATTGTGAGGACATTTGTGCGCGTCATTTTCGAAATATTTTGAAGGGAAGGTAAAAACAAACAACTCTTGATGCGTTCCTTTTAAAAACTCCCGCTGAACGTCCGGGTGGAGTCAACCCGGAGAACAAAGGTAAAAAAAAATTAAAACAAATTAGAATTCAGTTTTGTGTAAAGTTACATTAAACGTATGTTTGAGTGTGTCTGTATATATTAATCCAAGTTAATTTAAATTTGTTTGTTCTGTTACGAGTGCATTGCCGTGGAAAATGTTTATGTCCATACACGGCCGCTATACTGTCAGGCATTCCTCACCTCAATCTGTTTGGGTCATGGATTCTCATTAGGAATTTTCAACTTATGTTGTTTATATAAAGGGTCTGTGAAGAGTGTACGTAGTACATCCATCAGTATCACAGCTACAACCTGCATTCCTTAGCTGCATCCACTGTGGAGGTCAAGTAGAGAAGTTGCTGTAGTTACAATGCTTTACTGAAAAAGCTTGGACTCGTGAATATTAATTTATCCTTGTTACAGAATATGCTGAGCCTAACTGTTTTCTGATCGTGTTTTGTGCCACTCTGAAAGCATACCAACACCTTTTTGGTTTGGGCATTGTAAAACAAATAATTTGAAGTTTTGATCAGTTCATTCTTTTATATTATCGACGTAGAGATCAGACATGATACTGAAGGTGCAAGGGCAATTTCAACCAAGAATAAAAATCCAAACATCTTAGTACAATAAACTGCGCCGCGACAGTGCATAAATATTTTGAAAGACATTTTTTAGTTACAGAATTGACACTTTTCTTTAGAATGCATGGTTCAAGGGGCGCAGTTTGGGGTGGGATATCTTCAAATGTACACCATACCACAAGAAAGGTAACTTCCGAAATGTATTTTTTCCCACTCTAGCAGAGGTGGCATTATTCTAACAAAGTACAGTCATGCCTCTACTTACGAAATTAATTGGTTCCAGAACTTTTTTTCGCAACTTGAGAATTTTGTAAATTCTCTAATTCGTTCCACGGTCCTCACACATCTACCAACTAGACCAGGGTTGGGCAAACTTTTCGGCCCAGGGGCCACATTGACTTTAAAAATTTGACAGGTGGGCCGGCTCAGCACAAGATACGATACATATAAAAAACTGCTTCCGTTAACAGTACATATGAAACATAAACAGAAAAAAATGACTAAAGTATGAACATACTCATCACTCATCTGGGATTTATTGGGTGCTTTCTTGGTTTTCATCAGACTAAAGGTCTGTTCACACACATGTAGAGCCAAATAACACCAGAATCCTCTGTGCTATCTTCTGGATGTTTGGAAATTTGGCTGCACTTAATGAAGCCTAAAACTCAGAGACTTTTAGGGAGTTGAACTTGTCACATTGGAGATCAATCAGTTCCAACTGCAACTCCTGTGGAACCGTTTCCGGGTCTTGTGAGAAAGGACATGACACCAGCTGTCAATTTTTCCAAAATCACAAAACCGACAGCAGAATTGCTCATGCAGGTCATCCAATGATTTCCTGTATTTTTTCACATGCGGGGGCCTCTTTTAACGCAACCAGTGTGGGGAAATGAGCAAATGACTTGTCTGATGTTTGCTTGAAAAATAAAACCAGCTTGGTTTTGAAGGCGGAAGGTTTGCTTGCATTTCATGCACAAACTGTTTTTTCTCTTGTAGCTTCACATTCAGCTCATTCATGTGTGTCAGGATGTCCACAGTAAAAGTTAAATGTTCAGAAATGTGTCAGTATTCTCAAGTAGCTCCCACACACATTTACATACTTTTACTAGGCTAGTCCGCCATCTATTGGGTTAATGGGGGTATTGGATTGGATAACTTTATTCATCCCGTATTCAGGAAATTTCATTGTGACAGTAGCAGAGGGTGATTAGACAGAATAACAAAGCAAAAGCACAAAGTACAAAGCAGATCAAAGTAAATGGGATCCTTAAGAATCACCAAATCAGATCATTAAGACAGAAAAGCAGCAAAAACACAAAACGAGCAAGAGTGGACGGAGCTACTGCCGCCGACTGCCACTTGAACGGCGCCATCTTAGTTGCGGTAGCTAAAACGGATACAGACTCAAAAAGATGTTGTAAAGTTGGACAAAAACTGGAACCACACACAGGAAGTCTTCCACAAGATGGGGAACTTCTGCTGTCTGTGACTGAGGTAGAGAATATGTAGAGTCACTCTTCCAAGCTTATCTGCACAGTTCCTCAGTAGTCTGGAGCTGAAGACAACAGCAGCAGAGCAGTTTACGGAGCTACCGCTACTGGCTGTCACTTGAGCGGCGCCATCTTGGTTGCGGTAGCAAAAACGGATACAGACTCAAGAAAAAGACGTTGTAGAGTTGGATAAAACTGGAACCACACACAGGAAGTCTTCCACCAGATGGGGAACTTCTGTAGACTGTGACCGAGGTAGAGAATATGCAGAGTCACTCTTCCAAACTTATCCGCACAGTTCCTCAGTAGTCTGGAGCTGAAGAATCAACAGTAGCAGAGTAGAAACCCTCGACTCCGCTTCCGGCCTGGTAAGCGCCGACAGCTCTTCCATCTTATCCCATGATGGAATGGTTGGTCAAAAGCGTTGCTTCTTCTCCCGGCAGTTTTGTCCAGCTCCGAATTTCCAGCGGGATTGAGGTGTTGCTCCTTCTGCTGCGTATTGTAACAGCTAGTCCCATGTGTGTGACAGCGTAGGCATGGCTGATGGTTCCAAAAAAGAAGTGGCAGAAAGAAGCCAGGCTAACAGAACAAAGAAAGTTGTAAAAACATTAAAGTAAAAAGTATGAAGTACAAAGTAAAGTAAAAAGGAATGTATTAAGAAATATTAAAATGTAATTAAAAAAAAGATAGAAGGGCTGTAAAACACAAAAAGCAAATAAGAGTGGACAGAGCTACTGCCACTGGCTTCCGCGTGATGGCGCCATCTTGGAAAAAAAAATATAATAATTTGGACAACGTCGGCAGGTCGGATTAAAAGGCCTAACGGGCCGTAGTTTGCCCATGTCTGATTACTAGACCCTTTAGAATTGGTCAACATGTCCTAATTTTGTAAAAAAAAGATGTAAGAAACACACAAAAATGAGAGAAAATGATGATAAAATTATTGATTAATGTCACAAAATGAATAACAAGTATATATACAAACTTGTGTGTGTTAAAACGCAAGGGAACAAGAGAAAGCCACCGGGATGCAACATAGAGATAGCACACAAACATGAGCACACATTTAATAGACAGCATTAAGAATTCAAACACCAACATAAATCAACAACAAGCATTAACGTTTTGTGATTTCTTTGAAATGTAATGTTACACCCATTTTATAAGTCACTACTGGTTCTTACCTGCTTCTGCAGTGCTGGATGATGAACATTTTGGGGGGGAAAACTGCTAAGACGGTTGCCGTTGAGAACTTTTAATAATGTTTCTAAAATGCACAAGACACGTCGTCAAAGTGGGCACGACTCGTGAGCACTTTCAGGATGTTTTTTCCACCAAGTCGGAAAGTTCGTTTCTCCCCCGTTTTTTTTTCTGCTTGGTGGCTGATTCTTCCTCCGCTGCTTTCTCGTTGAATTCCTCGTGTATTGGTGAGCGTTGCATTTACTAATGCTCCGTTGAGAGTTCGTTCAGGATGTTTTTTTCCACAAAGTCGGAAAGTTCTTTTAGGGCTTTTCGAAATTCTTCTTATCTCGAGGCACTCATTTGCATAGAAAGAGCTTTCGTAACCTGGAAATTTCTCACTTAAAGGCATTCGTAAGTAGAGGTATGACTATATGTAAAGTGTAGTTGTAACTATAAAAAAATAAAAGATGCTTTGTGTGTTGAAAATGGGAAATTGCAGACCAGCCAGACAAATGTTTTCTATTGAATTTGTGGCACACAATCTATCACCCACCCATCCATCCACTCAATGCTACAGGCAATACCGGCCCATCTTAAATGTCCAGACACTTGACACACATTAGTTGACATAGAAACAGTGCACACATATTTAAACGCATTTCTACAAAGCGTTTCATGTGCACATAAGTTAACATTTATACACACAGACATCCCCATACAGGAAGTAGGAAGGCAGAGCGTCCACTGGGCAGGGCGCACTCTTAAATCCCTTGACCAAACAGATCCGGCAAACCAGACACCCCCAGGCAGACACAAAACACACAGGCTCAAGCACACACCATGTGTAAACTGAATATCCAGCTGCCAATGTAAACCTTCCTGTCTTTTCTGTCCGATAGAGAGGATACGCATGCATGAATAAAATAATACATAATAATAGTAAAAAGTATTTTTATTTCAAGTGCCTTTCAAACAATTCATGAGCACTTTACAAGAAATACAAGTTAAAACAAACAATAGCACAAGTACCCATGACATCATATACAAAATCAGCCATCTTTGTTTTTAAATTTATAGAATGGCCTGGATTTTGGAAATTTTGACAGAGAAATTGATTTGACACAAGAAGATTTTTGGATACACCTAATAGCAACAAGAGAATTGCAGTTACCAAAATTTTGGGACTATAAGTCACACTGGACTATAAGTACCATTTTGAATATAAATATCTATCTAGTCTCATCTCGTTTTCTGAACCACTTTATCCTCATTAGGGTAGCGGGGTGTGCTGGTGCCAATCCCAGCGGGCAAAGGCGGGGGACACTCTGAATCGGTGGCCAGCCGATCACAGGGCAAAGGAGAAGGACAACCATGCACACTCACACCCATACCTAGGGGCAATTTAGAGTGTCCAATCAGCCTACCTTGCATGTTTTTTGGAATGTGGGAGGAAACCGGAGTACCCGCAGGAAACCCGCGCAGGCCCAGGGAGAACATGCAATGCAAAATCCACACAGGCGGACGTGACCTGGATTTGAACCCAGGACCCCCGACGCACTAATATATAATAATAGTAAAAAGTACTTTGTATACAGTTGTGGTCAAAAGTTTACATACACTTGTCAAGAACATAATGTCATGGCTCTCTTGAGTTTCTAGTTATTTCTACAACTCTGATTTTTCTCTGATAGAGTGATTGGAACAGATACTTCTTTGTCACAAAAAACATTCATGAAGTTGGGTTAACAGAAAAAGTGATCAAATCTGCTGGGTCAAAAATATACATACAGCAACACGAATTAGCAATTTTGGTGACTTAGAAAGTTGTGTCAGTGAAATTAGCTTCATAGCATGTCCTCTTAACCTCTTGTGGGCGATTATGAGTGACTACAGCTGGTGACTTCTCTGAGGCCATTTAAATAGGGATCATTGGATGCAAACGCCCACAAACGCTCCAATGGGAAACTCAAAGGAGGTCAGCATGGATCTGAAAAAGCGAATCCTTGACTTGACCAAGGAGCCATTTCAAAGCAGCTGCAGGTCCCAAGAGCAATAGTGCAAACAATTGTTTGTAAGTATAAAATGCATGGCACTGTTTTGTCACTGCCACGATCAGGAAGAAAACGCAAGCTATCACCTGCTACTGAGAGAAAATTGGTCTGGAGGGTGAAGATTCAACCGAGAATCACCAAAAAGCAGATCTGCCAAGAATTAGAAGCTGCTGGAACACAGGTGTCAGTGTCCACAGTCAAGCGTGTTTTGCATCTCCATGGACTGAGAGGCTGCCGTCCAAGAAGGAAGCCCTTGCTCCAAAAGCGGCACTTAAGGCTCAACTGAAGTTTGCTGCTGATCACATGGACAAAGATAAGACCTTCTGGAGGAAAGTTCTGTGGTCAGATGAAACAAAAATCGAGCTGTTTGGCCACAATGCCCAGCAATATGTTTGGAGGAGAAAAGGTGAGGCCTTTAACCCCAAGTACACCATGCCTACCGTCAAAAAGTAATTAACACTGCTTAGAAGATCGTCGGCTGCTCTCTGCCCTCACTGGAAGACATTGCCAGCCCTCGTTACCTCAGCAGAGCCAGGAACATTGTCGGGGACCCATACCACCCTGGTCACAACCTGTTCCAGCTGCTGCCCTCTGGCAGACGTTATAGGTCTCACAAAGTATGGACAAATTGACTTAAGGACAGTTTGTTTCCCACATCCATCAGGACTCTAAACCTGCGGTACACGACACTTCTGTGTAATAACTGCGGGGTGAGGTAACATGAAAAGACGTTGGGCGGTGATCTGCCTCCTACTGGCTGACTGAAGGTAAGTGAAAGACAGTGAGAGGTAAGTGATCCGCTCGGGGGGTGATGCAATGTATCCATCACGGCAGAATGCCAAATTACGAGTCCGAAATTATCACTTATTTGGGTCTTTTGCCGGGAAAACCCACCTTAATTGAGAAGCACTTGCCAATTTCGTCATATGCAGTTGGATATGATGACAATTAGGCTTTTGTCGAGTCAATGATGATGACAAAGCCTATGTCCGATTCTTATATTATAACCTGAAGTCATCAGCCAAAAGATTGGGTCTTGGGCGCAGTTGGGTATTCCAACAGGACAATGACCCCAAACACACATCAAAAGTGGTAATGGAATGGCTAAATCAGGCTAGAATTAAGGTTTTCGAATGGCCTTCCCAAAGTCCTGACTCAAACCCCATTGAGAACTTGTGGACAATGCTGAAGAAACGAGTCCCTGTCAGAAAGCCATCAAATTTAACTGAACTGCACCAATTCTGTCAAGAGGAGTGGTCAAAGATTCAACCAGAAGCTTGTGGATGACTACCAAAAGCGCCTAATTGAAGTGAAAATGGCCAAGGGACATGTTACCAAATATTAGCGCTGCTGTATGTATATTTTTGACCCAGCAGATATGATCACTTTTTTCTGTTCACCCATAATAAAGTCATAAAAGAACCAAACTTCATGAATGTTTTTTGTGACAAAAAAGTATCTGTTCCAATCACTCTATCAGAGAAAAATCTGAGTTGTAGAAATATATATATATATATACACACATACATATATGTATAGATATATATACATATATATGTATATATACATACATATATAGATATATATATATACATATGTATGTATATATAATAATAATAATCGGACATAGGCCCTGTCGTCATTATCAACAACAAAAAAGCCTACTTGTCATCACACCCAGAAACTGCGTGTGACGAAATTGGTGGTGCTTCTCCATAAGATGCGTTTACTCGGCAAAAGACCTAAATAAGTGATAGTTACGGACTTGTAATTTGGCATTCTGCTGTTATGGATACAGGTCGCTTACCTCTCACTGTCTTTCACTTACCTTCAGTCAGCTAGTAGGAGGCAGATCACCACCCAAGCATCTTTTCAGATTACCTCAGAAGGGAATATGTGTTATGTTACCGCAAATTTAGAGTTCTGATGGATGTGGGGAAAAAACTGTCCTTAAGCCTATTCGTCCGTGCTTTGTGGGACCTATAGCGTCTGCCAGAGGGCAGCAGCTGGAACAGATTGTGACCAGGGTGTTAAGGGTCCCCTGTCTCTGGCTCTGCTGAGGTAATGAGGGCTGGCAATGTCTTCCAGTGAGGGCAGAGAGCAGCCGACAATCCTCTGGGCAGTGTTAATCACTTTCTGCATGGCCTTTTTGTCTGCCGCCGTGCTTCCAGCGTACCACACTGTGATGCAGTACGCCAGGATGCTCTCTACAGTGGTTCTATAGAAGGTTATCAGAAGCTTGGTGCCCAAGTTGTTCTTCCTAAGTACCCTGAGGAAATGGAGTCGTTTCTGAGCCTTCTTCACTACTGCCGTGATGTTTGTAGACCAGGAGAGCTTATCCGTGACGTGGACCCCCAGGAATTTAAAGGACTGGACCCTGTCTACACATACTCCATTTATGAGGAGTGGGGCCAGATCTGTGCCGTGTTTGCGAAAGTCCAGGATTATTTATTTAGTTTTCGTGGTGTTCAGTGTGAGATTGTTCACCGCGCGCCACGAAGACAGTTTGTTGACCTCATCTCTGTAGGCCAGGGGTGGCCAACTCCGGTCCTCGAGAGCCGCTATCCGGTCTGTTTTCCATGTCTCCCTCCACCAACACACCTGAATCAAATAATCAGGATCGGTATCAATCTTCTGGACGGCTTGCTTATGAGTTGGTCATTTGATTCAGGTGTGCTAGAGGAGGGAGATATGGAAAACACACCGGATAGCGGCTCTCGAGGACCGGAGTTGGCCACCCCTGCTGTAGGCCAACTCATCCCCTCCTGAGATGAGTCCGACCACAGTGGTGTCGTCAGCGAATTTGATGATGGTGTTAGACTGGTGGGTGGGTGTACAGTCGTATGTGTACAGGGAGTACAGAAGAGGACTCAGTACACAGCCTTGAGGGGAGCCAGTGCCTAGTGTAATGGAGGAAGAGAGGTGGGGACCAAGTCTAACAAACTGTGGTCGGTTGGTCAAGAAGTTCTTTATCCAGCAGCAGACTGAAGAGGATAGTCCAAGGTGGGAGAGTTTGTCAGTCAGAATGTCCGGTTTTATGGTGTTGAAGGCTGAGCTATAGTCAATGAAGAGCATCCTCACGTAGTTCCCATGGTGTTCCAGGTGGCTCAGTGCTGTATGAAGAGCAATGGCAATAGCATCCTCAGTGGATCTGTTTGCTCTATAAGCAAACTTGTGAGGGTCAATTGAGGGAGGGATTGTATTCCTGATATGGTGGGCTACCAACTTTTCAAAGCACTTCATGATCACAGGCGTGAGTGCAACAGGCCTATAATCATTCATGCTGTCAATGGTTGGCTTTTTGGGGACAGGGATAATGGTGGCAGATTTCAGACAGGATGGAATGATGGATTGTTGCAGGGAACAATTGAAAGTTTTTGTGAAGACTCCAGCCAGCTGGTCAGGACAGGCTTTGAGCACCTTCCCAGGTACTCTGTCTGGGCCAGCAGCCTTCCTGGTGTTCACAGACCGCATTACCAGTCTCACTTCCTGTTCCCGGAACGTCAGTGTATTGCTGCAGGGTGGTGGTGGGGGTGTTGAGACTGGGTCTGATTTGTCAGTCTCGAAGCGGGCAAAGAAACGGTTCAATTCCTCCTCTAGTGAGGCATCTGCGTTAACAGACATATTATTGTTATTGTAGTTGGTAATATGTCGTATTCCTTGCCACATCTTCTTTGGGTTATTTTTTTGTGAAGTGCTCCTCAATTTTCTTAGTATATGCTGCCTTGGCCTTTTTAATGCCTCTTTTCAGCTCAGCTCTGGCAGCTCTATATTTTGTCTTGTCCCCTGATCTAAAGGCGGTGTTACGGCATTTGATGAGTGCCTGTGTCTCATTGGTCATCCAGGGTTTTTGGTTAGGAAAAACCCGTATTCGTTTATTTATAGTGACGTTGTCAATGCAGTTTTTTATGTAAGAAAGTACAGAGTCTGTGTAGTCCTGGAGGTTGTCGTGTACAAAAAGTTCCCAGTTGGTGCGGGAAAAAAAGTCCTGCAGCTGAGAAAGTGCGTCCTCGGGCCAAGTTTTTATTATCTTTATTTGTGGCGTTGTTTGCCTCCGGAGTGGAGTGTAAGCGGGGGTGAGAGATAGGCAGAGGTGATCTGATCCAGCTAGGTGAGGGAGGGAAGAGGCTATATAAACTTAGGTAAAACAGTCTTTAAACACGCCTTGTTGAAATCACCAGCGACAATAAAAACTCCATCGGGGTGGTCAAGCTGTTGTTTGTTTACAGCCGTTAGCAGGAGGTTAAGTGCCGTGTTAACGTTAGCATTCGGAGGTATATAGATAGCCGTTACTATGACGACCGTTAGCTTTCTCGGTAAATAATAGGGCCTACACCGTATTGCCAATAACTGTAAATCCGGGGAACAGTGAGTGTCAATGATCCTACTGTCACAACACCATTCATTATGTATAAACATGCACAGTCCTTCTCCTTTGCTTTTGCCTGTTAATTCTTTTGAACGGTCGTTCCGAAAAAGCGTTCGGCTAGCTCGCGATACCGCAGCGTCGGGGATATGCGGGTGTAGCCACGTTTCTGTGATGAGAATAATATTACAGTTCCTAACAAAGCTGTTGGTAGCAATTCGAAGTTCCAATTCATCCATTTTGTGGGTGATGGATCGGGCGTTGGTCAAAAAGATACTAGGAAGCGGTGCTCGGTGTGGTTGTTGTTTCAGCTTAGCAGCAAGGCCAGCCCGGCATCCACGCTTCTGTTTTCTGTCCCTTCGCCGCCTTCGACGTGCTTTGAGTGGGCTGGCTATCCACGGAGATCCCGGAGAGTTTGTTGTGAAATCGGAAGTATCGCATATCCTTCCGATAGTGATTAAATCCTGGCGACTGTAGGATAATGAACGACATATAGATATATATACACATATATATATATATATATATATATATATATATATATATATATATACAAATACATGTATATATACATACATATATAGATATATATATATACACATGTGTGTGTATATATATATATATATATGCAAGATGTCACTCCGTGGCATCAAAATGATATATATATATATATAAAAATATATATAAAAAAATATATGAATATATATATAAATATATTTATATATATATATATATATATATATATATATATATATATATATATATATATATATATATATATATATATAAAATGATAACAAAATGATATATATATATATATATAATTTTGTTATCATTTTGATGCCACGGGGTGACATCTTGCATGGAGCCCCAGATCGAGGGAGATTATCAGAGGTCTTGTATGTCTTCCATTTTCTAATAATTGCTCTAACCCAATGTTCCCTCTAAGCTGCGCGCGTGCGCAATTGCGATCTAGTCTTGCCTTCTCTGTGCACAGCAAATCATATGGAGACAAACAAAAAATTTGAGGGAACATTGCTCCTACCGTTGATTTCTTTACACCAAGCGTTTTAACTATTGCAGATTCAGTCTTCCCAGCCTGGTGCAGGTCTCACAATTTTGTCTCTAGTGTCCTTCAACTGCTCTTTGGTCTTGGCCATAGTGGAGTTTGGAGTGTGAGAGACAGAGGTTGTGGACAGGTGTCTTTTATACCGATAATGAGTTAAAACAGATGCTATTAATACAGGTAACGAGTGGAGACCTCGTTAGAAGAAGTTAGACCTCTTTGACAGCCAGAAATCTTGCTTGTTTGTAGGTGACCAAATACTTATTTTCCACTCTAATTTGGAAATAAATTCTTTAAAAATCAAACAATGTGATTTTCTAGGTTTTTTCTCTCATGGTTGACGTTTACCCATGTTGACAATTACAGACCTATCTAATCTTTTCAAGTAGGAGAACTTGCACAACTGGTGGTTGACTAAATACTTATTTGCCCCACTCACTGTGTGTATATATATATATATATATATATATATATATATATATATATATATATATCCACTCTCTCTCCCCTCCATGCACTCCGCGTCTTACTAAATAATGTCTTATCATTTTAGTACAACCACTAGATAATTATTTGTTTTGTTAGTAGATGTTGAATTAGAACCAATAAAAATAAGTTTTTCCATTGTAATATCTTGTTTTGGTGTTTTTTCAGAGGGTTGGAATGAATTAATTTGTATTTAGCTCATTTCTATTGGAAAGGTCTATTTGAGATACAAGTGAATCAACATACGAGCTCCGTTAATTATTGTACAATCTTTATTTTATTTAATATTAGTATCTTACAGGCGATTCTACAGGTTTTCCGTGGCGACATCTGAGGGGATAAGCCGAAGGTCCGCCCACCACCAATATTGAAATTATCAACACAGGCCTCACAATAACTTAAACAAAATATATAGTTTAAAAAAACATTTCAATCTATTTGTATCAAATTTTAATGTTGAAAAATATTTGAAATGGAAGCTCATGTATGAATAGTCCACTGTTGGTTAAAACAAACCTGCCATGGTGCCCTTTTCCTGACTGTATGAATCACAATGCAATGCACCCTTTCGTTCCAATGCATGGTAAATTCGAGGAACTATGAATTAAAAACTAAGTTTCAGACTACTATAGTCTACAATACGACGCTTTCCTAATAATTTCTTCTCTTTCTTAGCCGGTGTGGCTACAGCAAAGCAAAGCAAGATGCCGAAGAGGAAAAAATGCATTTCCATAATGGTCACAGTAAGTCCACAGCACGCTTTGTAATAGTACAAAGAAAAATATGATGAAAAATGAATTGGTTTAATTTGGCTTCAATTCAGTTGGTGTGTTTGTGTTGAATTTGTGTTTGTAGAGCAGATTTCAAACAGTGACCACCACGTTATTATTGGTTAGTCTACCCCTAAGGCCTGAGCATGTGTGCCTGCCAAACAGTACAGTCAAAGATCCTGAGGGCTTTTCATTGTTGCCATACTGTCCCATTCCAAACACAGCCCTCTTTACAGCTTCCTATAGTATGTGGCAACATTTCTACATTGTGTTTTGCATGCCATCTGTTACAATTAGGCATCACCGAAACTTCTATCTCGACTCGTAAGAAGCAACAACATGCAGTGTTGCTGCTCTTAATAGAAAATAGTGTCATTATAGAAATACACAGAATTCTACAGTGAACCTGCCATGCATTGATTAGATTAGAATAAATTAGAATATATTAGAAAAGATTAGAATATATTAGATTAGATTGGATTGGATTAGATTAGATTAAACTTTATTTCATCCCATATTCGGGACATTTCCTTGGTTGCAGTAGCAAGACAGACACAGAAGACATTGTAGACCTAGGTAAAAAACTGGAGCCACACACAGAAATTCCACAAGGTGGGGACCTTCTGTAGACTGAGGCTTAGGTTAAATATGCAGAATCACTCTTTCAAGATGATCCGCACAGTCCCTCAGTAGTCTGGAGGTGATCATCTTCCTTGCCTAGATCCTCCTAAGATGTCCTAACACCTGATCAACAGCAGCGGAGAGGCCGGTGGGGGGCTTCAAAGCACACAAGCCCACAACTTTCCCGTTGCAGCCCAGCAAGCACCGACAGCTCCTCCATCTGACCGGGGAAAGATCTCACGCTCCCGTAACAATAATGGAATGCTCGGTCTAGAGTGTTGCCTCTTCTCCCGGCACAATCGTCCACTGCTTACAGCTGCATGACAGTGGAGGCACGGCTGAACGGCTCCAAAGACGCCTAGGACTAGCACAAAGAAACCAAGCCACGCGACGGGTGTGGTGGAGTCGCAAAGGTTGCAAAGCAACAAAGCAAAAAGTACAAAGTACAAAGTACAAAGCAAAGTATATGGGAAAGCATTAAGAAATTTTAAAATGCAATTAAAAAAGATAGAAAAGCAGCAAAAACACAAAACGAGCAAGAGCGGACGGAGCAATCGCTACCGGCTGCCATCTTGGTTGCAGTAGCAAGAAAGACGACAGACACAAGAAAAGGACATTGTAGAGTTAGATAAAACTGGAACCACACACAGGAAGTCTTCCATAAGGTGGGGGCAACTTCTGCAGACTGAGACGGAGGTTGAAAATATGCAGAGTCACTCTACCAAGCTTATCCGCACAGTCCCTCAGTAGTCTGGAGCTGAAGAATCAACAATAACAGAGTACAGACGCTCCCCTACTTACGAACATTCAACTTACGAACAACGGTACATACGAACATGTCTGCAAATTGCGTTTAAGTCCAAAAATGTTCGCAAGTCCAATTTTGTATTTCGCGCCTTTTTCGGAGTAGTACTTCTTTCCGCCGCTAATACCGACGCCTGGCGCTGTGAGAGCTCAGCTCACCCAGCATCTACCTTCTTCTTCGTTGCAATGCGGAAGTGCGTGAATGTATCTCCAGTGTGCAAAGAACCTTTTTCATTTGTATCATTAAATATCTCATGCATCCAATATTGAATATGGTTGGTAAAAAGCTAAAGGCTTCTATTGAGGGAGTTGCAAGGAAGAGGCAAGCCATTTCATTTGAAACGAGTGGCAATAATAACGAAGCTTGATGCGCGTGAGAGTGGTGAGCGTTTCACGGGCATTGAATCGTTCGACCGTCAGTACCATTTATAAACAGAAAGATCGAGCAGCAGGACCCAAATATTGAACGTTGCACAAAGTTTGCAAATCAATTGAATGATGCCATACAGTGCTACCGCATCATTTATGATGAAAAAAAGAAGAAAACTGCAATCGTCATTAGGTCACTTCTTTTGGCCAGTTTCTAATACATAAATCTCTCTCTCTCTCTACAGTACTGTACATATTCTCTCCATTTTATTAAATGTTTTTTTTTCAGTACAAACCAATGCGTGTTACTTATACAAGCCTTAAACATACAAATGCACTTATATAAACCTTCAATATACTTATATCGGCCTTAAACATAAATTATAATACATAATATAGCACTGAATCAACTTACAAACAAATTCAACTTATGAACAATCGCTCGGAACCAATTGCGTTCGTAAGTAGGGGAGCGTCTGTACAACACTCCTGATACCTCGTTTACGGCCTGGTAAGCGTCGACAGCTCTTCCATCTTATCGGGGAGGGATCGCACTTTCCACATAATAGATGGAATGATTGGTCTGAAGCGTCGCGTCTTCTCCCGGCACTTTTGTCCAGCTCCGCATGTCCAGCGGCATCGAGGTGTTGCTCTTTCTGCTGCAAAACATAATAGTTTAAACCAGGGATGGTCACCGTTTTTTGCTTCAAGCTCCACTTTTCAAGTAGCCAACATCCTGCGATGTACCTTATTCAAGTAGCCAACCTCCCGGGGGCATCGGCACAGAGATTGGAGGGAGGACAGGTCAGACGCGTCTGATTATCAACAAAGGGCGACCAAATTGAAGCTGTTCAACATCAAAGGAAAGCCTTTGCTAGCAGGTGTGACAGGTTGTATATATTAGCCGAGGCTATCGGCACCACACTTAGATTCCGATGAGCTCTTAACAATAATTCACTCCTATTATTTCTATCATAATACGTTTTCGTGACTAAACAGAAAACGGCACAACACAAGTACAATTATCAAGATGTGTATTTATTAAATATTACAGTTATAGGCATATGAAAAGACTTTAATTTATTAATATCTAAATATAATGTACGTCCCGGAGTCAGCTGGCAGAGGCTCCAGCACCCCCGCGACCCAAATGAGGATAAAGCGGTTCAGAAATTGAATGAATGAATAAAAAATGTAAATACTTTAAATACTCTAGTGACAGTGAAAATACCCCACTGACGAGTCATTACCTTATCATGGTGTTGGGGTTTGTGTGTCCCAGTGATCCTTGGAGCTATGTTGTCTGGGGCCTTGAGCCCCTGGTAGAGTCACCCATGGCAAACTGGTCTGAGGTGAGTGACCAGACGAAGAAAGGCTCAGAACACCTCCTAACATTATTGGACGACGTCGTCCTTCGCCCGGATGCGGGTCACCCCACATGGGAGCCAGGCCCGGAGGGGAGGTGCGATGTCGGGCGCCTGGTGGCCGGGCCTACATCTATGGGGCCCTGCCGGGCACAGCCCGCAGAGGCGACATGCGTTCCCCTCACATGGGCTCACCACCTGTGAGAGGAGCCAAAGAGGCCGGGTGCGCCGACAGTTGGGTAGCAGCCAAAGGAGGGATCCTTGGCGGTCCGATCCCCGGCTGCAGAAACTGGCTCTTGGGATGTGGAATGTCACCTATCTGGTTGGGAAAGAGCCTGAGCTAGTGTGTGAGGTTGAGAAATTCCGGCTCAACATAGGGCTCACCTCTACGCACAGCTTGGGTTCCGGTACCACTCTTCGACTCTGGAGTTGCCCAAGGTGAGAGGCGCCGAGCAGGTGTGGGCATACTTGTTGCCACCCGGCTCGGTGCCTGTATGTTGGGGTTTACCCCGGTGGACGAGAGGGTAGGAAACCTCCATCTTCGGGTGGGGGGACGGGAACTGACACAACAGGACACCCTAGGCTGCAGTTTGATGATTGACTTTGTGGTCATGTCATCGGACCTGCGGCCGCATGTCTTGGACTCTCGGGTAAAGAGGGGCAGGGCTGTCAACCGATCACCACCTGGTGGTGAGTTGGCTCCGATAGAGGGGGCAGATGCCAGTCTGGCCCAGGAAACCCAAATGTTTCGTGAGGGTCTGCGAGAAAACCCTGGCGGAGTCCCCTGTCAGAAGGAGTTTCAATTCCCACCTCCAACAGAGCTTCTCTCATGTCCGGGAAAAGGCGGGGGACATTGAGTCCGAGTGGACGATGTTCCGTGCTTCAATTTCTGAGCCGTAGACTTGAGCTTCTCCCGCAAGGTGGTCGGTGCCTGTGGTGGCGGAAATCCTAGAAGGGATGTTGTCAGACTGATAAAGGAGTCCTACCGGGCCCTTTTGGCTCATGGGACTCCGGAGGCAGCTGATGGGTGCCATGATCCATGTGCCATGAATTTAGAGTCCTGATGGATGTGGGAAAAAAACTGTCCTTAAGCCTATTTGTCCGTACTTTGTGAGACCTATAGCGTCTGCCAGAGGGCACCAGCTGGAACAGATTGTGACCAGGGTGGTATGGGTCCCCGATGATGTTCCTGGCTCTGCTGAGGTATCGAGGGCTGGCAATGTCTTCTAGTGAGGGCAGAGAGCAGCCGACGATCTTCTGGGCAGTGTTAATCACTTTCTGCATGGCCTTTTTCTCTGCTGCCGTGCTTCCAGCGTACCACACTGTGACGCAGTATGCCAGGATGCTCTCCACAGTGGCTCTATAGAAGGTTACCAGAAGCTTAGTGTTCAAGTTGTTCCTCCTGAGTACCCTGAGGAAATTGAGTCGTTTCTGGGCCTTCTTCACTACTGCCATGGTGTCTGTCTACACATACTCCATTTATGAGGAGTGGGGCCAGATCTGTGCTGTGTTTGCGAAAGTCCAGGACTATTTCTTTAGTTTTCGTGGTCTTCAGTGTGAGATTGTTCACCGAGCACCACGAAGACAGTTTGTTGACCTCATCTCTGTAGGCCTACTCATCCCCTCCTGAGATGAGTCCAACCACAGTGGTGTCATCGGCAAATTTGATGATGGGGTTAGACTGGTGGGTTGGTGTACAGTCGTATGTGTACAGGGAGTACAGAAGAGGACTCAGTACACAGCCTTGAGGGGAGCCAGTGCTCAGTGTAATGGAGGAAGAGAGGTGGGGACCAAGTCTAACAGTTTGTGGTCGGTTGGTTAAGAAGTTCTTTATCCAGCAGCAGATGGAAGAGGATAGTCCAAGGTGGGAGAGTTTGTTAGTCAGAATGTCCGGTATTATAGTGTTGAAGGCTGAGCTATAGTCAATGAAAAGCATCCTCATGTAATTCCCGGTGGCTCAGTACTGTGTGTAGAGCAATGGCGATAGCATCCTCAGTGGACCTGTTTGCTTTATAAGCAAACTGGTGAGAGTCAACTGAAGGAGGGATTGTATTCCTGATATGGCGGGCGACCAAGTTTTCAAAGCACTTCATGATCACAGGCGTGAGTGCAACAGGCCTATAATCATACAGGCTGTCAATGGTTGGCTTTTGGGGGACAGGGATAATGGTGGCAGATTTCAGGCAGGATGGAATGATGGATTGTTGCAGGGAACAATTGAAAATGTTTGTGAAAACTCCAGCCAGCTGTTTAGCACAGGCTTTGAGCAGCTTCCCAGGTACTCCGTCTGGGCCAGCAGCCTTCCTGGTGTTCACAGACCGGTCTCACTTACTGTTCCTGAATCTTCAGTGTATTGCTGCAGGTTGGTGGTGGGGGTGTTGAGACTGGGTCTGATTTGTCATTCTCAAAGCGGGCAAAGAAATGGTTCAGTTCCCCCGCTAGTGAGGCATCTGCGTTAACAGACATTATTGTTATTGTAATTGTTAATATGTCGTATTCCCTGCCACATCTTCTTTGGGTTATTTCCTGTGAAGTGCTCCTCAATTTTCTTTGTATATGCTGCCTTGGCCTTTTTAATGCCTCTCTTCAGCTCTGCTCTGGCAGCACTGTATTGTACCTTGTCCCCTGATCTGAAGGCGGTGTTACGGCATTTGATGAGTGCCTGTGTCTCCTTGGTCATCCAGGGTTTTTGGTTAGGAAATACCCGTATCCGTTTATTAACAGTGACGTTGTCCGTGCAGTTTTTGATGTAGGAAAGTACAGTGTCCATGTAGTCCTGGAGGTTGTCGTGTTCGAATAGTTCCCAGTTGGTGCAGGAAAAAACAGTCCTGCAGCTGAGAAAGGGCGTCCTCGGGCCAAGTTTTTATTATGTTTTATGTATTATATATATATATATATATATATCGTATATATATATATATATATATCGTATATATATATATATATATATATATATATATATATATATATATATATATATATATATATATATATATATATATATATATATATATATATATATATGTATTATATTATGTTTTTACTATGTCACCGATTCTGTTCATCACTTTCATGGACAGAATATCTATTGTCCAGCTGTGGCGTTGAGGGGGTCCGGTTTGGTGGCCTCAGGACTGTATCCCTGCTTTTTGCAGATGATGTGGTTCTGTTGGCTTCATCAGTTCGTGATCTCCAACTCTCGCTGGAACGATTCGCAACCAAATGTGAAGTGGTCGGGATGAGAATCAGCACCTCCAAAACTGAGACCATGATCCTCAGTCGGAAAAAGGTGGCGTGCCCTCTCTGGATCAGGTCCTTCCCCAAGTGGAGGAGTTTCAGTATCTTGGGGTCTTGTTCACGAGTGATGGAAGAATGGAGCGGGAGATCGACAGGCAGATCGAGGCAGCGTCTGCAGTGTTGCGGACTCTGCACTGGTCCGTCGCGGTAAAGAAGGAGCTGGGTCAAAAGGCGAGGCTCGCTATTTACCAGTCGATCTATGTTCCCACCCTCATCTATAGTCACGAGCTTTGGTTCGT
The DNA here is from genome assembly GCF_051989625.1 of Stigmatopora argus. Classification (NCBI taxonomy): domain Eukaryota; kingdom Metazoa; phylum Chordata; class Actinopteri; order Syngnathiformes; family Syngnathidae; genus Stigmatopora; species Stigmatopora argus. The sequence continues at coordinate 12,789,419 of NC_135402.1, forward strand.
GACCAAAAGAACGAGATCCCGGATACAAACGGCTGAAATGAGTTTCCTCCGCAGGATGTCCGTACTCTCACTTAGAGATAAGGTGAGACGCTCGGTCATCCGGGATGGGCTCGAACTAGAGCCGCTGCTCCTCCAGATCGAGAGGAGCCAGACGAGTTGGCTTGGGCATCTGATCAATGCCCCCTGGACGCCTCTCTCGGAGGTGTTCCGGGCACGTCGCACCGGGAGAAAGCCACGGTGCCGACCTCAGACACGCTGAGGAGACTATGTCTCCCGGCTGTCCCGGGAACGCCTTGGGATACTGAAGCTGCTGCCCCCGCGACCTGACTTTGGATAAGCAGAAGATGAGATGAGATGTGATGACACAGTGAAAATAGTTACTCTACACTTGATATAAATAAAAATGAACAGGTTAATGGGAGTTCTCATCCAAGTCCTTGAAGGGGAGCCCCCTTTCAGCGATATACAGCTTCGCCGTTCAGGTTGAAACGGTTTGTGAAGGCCTTCATGATCCAGGCTTTCCGGTTGCGCATCTAGTAGGCAGCATTCCCACACATGATGATGATGATCCGCATGTTCTGTTCATCATTGAATAAGAATTCCGGAAAGGCATCCTGTTCCCAAAAAACTCTCCCGGAGATACCGTATTTACTCACATATAAGCCACCCCGCGTATAAGCCGCACCCTTAAAATTGCCTTAATATTGTTGAATTTTACAGTTTCTCAGGTATAAGCTGCCCCCTGATTCACAATTTTCACATCCATATTCATGGTTTAAATAGGGAGTACAAATGTTTTACTTTGAAGGGAAAATCTTAAGGAAAATCATCGCACGTGGTATTTCTGAGATACTGCATGAATCAAAAGCACATTATTAGGGTCAATGTCATAAGGAAGTTAATATGCCTGTCTCTGTAAATGCAAAATCTCAAATTATTGAATTTGACAAAAGAAATTGTTACGTCTGACGACGACGTCGTGGCAAGGAAACATGGAGTAGGACCCAATCGCAGGGAAGGTCGAGGGAAATGGAGCTTAAACAAAAACATCAATAACTTAGGCAGGATCTTTAGAAAATAACGACTTCGAAATCAAATCACAAAATCAAACCTGACGGGAAGATATGGGGATACGAAGAACATGGAACAGGGAGTGTGGCATGGCATGGCAAGGCAATGTGGCATGGTACAAACAAAGCGGACTAACTGACACTGGCCAAACAATTTGTGGGGTTTAAAAAGACAAAACAGGAACTAATTCTCAATGACGCGCAGCTGCGCGAGCGGACCGGCAAGTCAGCAGGGTCAAACAAAAGTAGGAAAGCGAACATAAGAACACAGGGAGAAAACAATGAAATAATACCAACCCAAACCTAACAGAAATAAGTCTTGATAGGAACCTGATGCTTTTTAATGAATTACAATTTTCTTACCAGAATTTTAAGATGTTGTGGCGGCCATATTGCTTCTGATGTCGAAATATCTAGATTTTTTTGATGGTTCATTGATAGGTCTGAAAAACAACTTCCGGAGACAGGTTAAGAAAGTGTGAGACCAATTTAAAGGAGATTTAGTTTATTATCAAACTGCAGAATGGGGAGAGCTCAAACAGCGTGAACCGCTCATGGTCTGTTGTCATGCAACTCTCACCGAATGGCCAGGGAGTGAGTCTTAAATACAGGCAAAACTGACAGTTGTCAGCAGGACTTTGGACAGATACGTTTCAGTAATTTCAAATGGTTTTATTTTGTCTGACTGGGGAGCTAAAAACAAAATTTGCAAAATATTTAGTATATATTTAAAAATAGTCATTATCTGCTTTTATCAAACTTGACCTAACATTTGGTACCATCATGGCAATATGCAATCATTCCTGTACACTGCAGTATCATTACAAAGACCTAGATCACTGGTTCTTAACCTGGTTAGAGCTACCGAACCACACCAGTTTCATATGCGCATTGGCCGAACCCTATTTTAGTGTAAAATAAAATGTTTTTTTTTTCTTTTTTCAAATTGAAGATATATAAATTCCTCGCAGCACTGATTGGCCAAGCAATGTCACGTGATCATCCGCAGCCAGTGATAGTCAAGCGGGGCATGTTATCGTGTATAGACATGATGATTCGGTGTCTTGACCTCCGCGTCAGAGGCTCCCTGATAACGACTCACCTGATAGATCTGAAATACAACTTCAGGAACATGTTAAGAAAGAGTGAGATCAATTTAATAGGAAATAGGTTTATTACCAGACTGCACGATGGGGAGAGAGCTCTAACAGCTGTGAACCGCTCACAGTCTGTTGTCCTTGCAACTCTCTCTCCAAATGAACAGTGGGTCAGTCTTTATATAGGAAAACAGGGTAATATTTCTAAGACAGCGATGTAGGACAACGTTTATGTAAACAAAACTTTAGGCTGATATGGTTAGACATTTGCAGGGCTAAGTTGTATGCAAACACGGTATTTTTATAGTTCACACAAAGTGCCGCAGGCTATCTTACATTGCGCGATGCGAACAAACAATTGCAAACCGAGTTTGCCACATCGCACAATACAAGCAAACAATTGCAAAGCCAGCTAGTTAGCCTATCTTACATTCCACGATCTTAACAAACAATTGTAAAGCCAGTTTGGCCACGTGGCACGACATGAAGAAACAATTATTAAGCCAACTGGCCAGTCTATGCCACAACCAAACCCCTAGGGTTCGATTGATACCCAGGTTAAGAACCACTGACCTAGATGGTTTAGCTAGCGGCTCTGGAATGCAAACTAAAAATACACAACCAATTAAAACACCACTGTAACATTTAGATGTCCAAACACTGGTTCAGCTCTTCTAAAGTGGAATCATGCATTTAGTTTACCCACTATCTTCAGTGGCATACCAGTTTTGTTATGTACTATTTATGCTTATGCGGATGCGCATGGCTTACCTGTGTGCTTTAATTTCAGTTTTTCTATACGTACATATTGATTATCAAGTGTAATGTGTGTATAATAATGCCATAAAAAATATTATTGTGTCTGCAGTAAAGTTCTCTGGAGTGCGTACTTACATTGACCCCCTCACCTATGAAGACCCAAATCAGGCTGTGCATGAATTTGCCCAAGAAATTGATGTCTCATTCATCTCCATTGAAAGGATTATTGGAGCTGGTGAGTTGTACATTTCAGTGATTACATAAAACTTCAAGATGCTTAAAGGCAATATATTGTGATGGTTGTTGGTACATATTTTTATAACATTTAATACAAATTTTATGTTATACGCAAGATGATTCTCAATGAAAATTGATAGATCGTTTAGCCTATCATACACTTATCTTACCTGGTAAGCTATTTTGTTAAAGATCCTGTAACGTCAAATTGATTATTTTCTTCTAAATAGTACATAAAATCTGTTTGACAAATTGAGAACAAGTGACTGCCGAATCTCTCATTCATTGGCAGAAACTCTTTTGGTCAGATTTTTTGAAGTTTTTGTTTTAAGTATAGATTAGTGTCGTCACTGCTTTCTGGCCCATGCCTACCAGCATATTAGTCAGTCAGTTTTACATTTTAGCAATGAACAATACCACAATGCCTTTAATATTAAAATGCAATTTCCTGGATCACACAATGCAATAAACAACATGGTAATGTTATATAAAATACAGAAAAATAAGGAGTTCAAAATACTTCATTAGCAGCCACACAAATAAATATCCGTACCTATTTGACGGAAATCCCCTCACTCATTAGAACAGTCAGTATGCTGCTACGATGGGCTGCCATAGTAATCTACGGCCCCTTAAAATATCAACAACACAGTGATAGAAGTGGGATAAAGAAATGTTCGTAATTACAAAGGACAAACGTGAAAAGGATTGTATTTCTCCTCTTCTCATTCAACTTTTTATATTATCCTAAAGATGGAAATTTACAGTTTTGAATGGGTGGCAAAAGATTTGCAGAAAGACACTAATGGGTATTGATAATTTTAAAAGGATAAACTACTATACCAACCTCTTGCAAACTCAGAGAGAGAGAGACACTCACACTCCCCCTCTAGAATTATATTCTTTCTCGGATGGTTCAAACGTGCACGATCATCTTGACAGATGAAAACTAAACGTACTCAACGCTACCAGGCGCTGGGCATGTGATTAGCTATTTTAATTTGATGTTCTATAGAGAACCTTTAACTATCAGTGCTAGCGTAGCACCCTTGTTGTAGAACACTGTCCACTTTAAAGCGGTCAAAACCGGTCCGACAATAGACCCTTGAGGAACCCCACAAGGGTAATTTGGTTCACTCACACTCATGCTTTTTTCTTTGCGCCCATGCAACGCATTTACAATCATTGCACATCATCTGTATTTAAACTCATTTTTTGTCATAACTGAAGTTAGCAATTGTAATAACAGAGATTGAATGTGTGTTGAGTGTTAAATTATTTCATATGAGATGAGATAAATGGCAAGTGTGCTTGTATTATTATTAGTGCTTTCAAGCAATTTAAAAAAAAAAATCGAGTTAATAGCATGTATCCATAGTTAACTTGCGATTAATCACATTTGTTTTCTAAATGCAACAATGATTATGCATTGTCAAAATCAAAAATCAAATGAAATCAAAAGCCTTTATTGTCATCATACACCGCTGCATATAAAGAAATTGGTGGTGCCGCGTTGTTATCAGGAGGAAAAAAATATCACATTGTTGAAAATGCAATTATCAAATATGATGCATTTGCCCAGATTGGGTTAAATATATCGTTTGTTATCATTAGTTTAATATTATTTATGAAATAAAATTACAAAAAAATAAAACATGAAAATGAAATCAAATGATTGAATTCACCAAAACGGATGTCTCCCAGATCAGTTCTTCAGTTAATCTGTGCATTTCAATGCTATCAATAACATCTTAGAGCAGCGGTCTCAAACCGGTTCTCAAAGGGCTGCAGGGGTTGCAGGTTTTCATTCAAACCGAACAAGCGAACCTTTTGCAAGTGTAATCAGTTCATTGCAGCCATGGGCTACTTATTTTAGAAGACCCCTCATATGTTAAGCTGTCGACACTGTATCATTTGAAACAAAGACCAGGACTCACTGCAGCCCTTTGCAGAATTGGTTTGAGACCCCTATCCTAGAGTGTCACATTTTGGATTAAAAAGACAAAGTTACATTTTTGCACGATCACTCTGATCCTTTGTCTGCTGGAAGCCGAAAACGCTGAGCTTTGGGCTGTTAGAGAAAGGCTGCATGTGGTGCTGGAAAAACGTTCTTTCATTCATCGTGATCGTTTTCTCATTCTACATCTTCATTAATAGTTTATCTGTGCATTGTAGCTCATTTAATGCCACAATGGGCCCCAGAGTACCACATTTTGGGCTCAAAAAGCTTTAAGTTTCAGGATTTCACCCTAACCTCCTTATGTCTGTGGCCGGCTAAAGTATGTTGTATCATCACGTATCATTGTTTTTCATCCAAACATGCTAAAAAATAACGATAAATGGTCATGTAGAGCACCCAGGTGAGTTTACCCTTGTCCTTCTGCCCCAATGTACCCATTTTGCCCATAAACACTCCAAATTAAATTATATCAGGATCCAAACAACAGAATAAGGCTCACTCCCAGAATGGGCCGCGTTATCTTGAATTCCAAACTTACGGAAAAGGCCATAATTAGTTTTAAAAAATTACTGTGTCACAAGCTAATTTTTGTACATTATGAACGTGTTTAACTGACGGCATTCATTTTTATTTTGTGATTGAAAGTAAAAGAAAATCCTAAAACTGGAAGCATTTTTTATCTTTTTTAATCATTTTAGAAGTTGTTTACATGCCAGGGTGAGTTGCTAAGTTATTGTATTCGCTTTGCATCAGGGGAGTTTGGTGAGGTATGCAGTGGACCACTGAGGTTGCCGGGGAAAAGGGAGATGCAGGTTGCTATCAAGACATTGAAAGCAGGATATACAGAGCATCAGAGACGTGATTTCCTGTGGGAGGCGTCAATTATGGGGCAATTTAACCACCCCAACATCATTCGACTGGAAGGAGTGGTCACCAAAAGTACGTGTATTCTTAGAACTGAAATGTACAGTTTTATTTATATTAGAACAACATTGATAAGTCAAGATTTAGATGAATAGTTTGGAATTGACTTCAGTTTTTGAAAACGCATAATAGTGTGTTGACTGTTGATTCAGAACATGACCTCAAAAATAGAGAGTTCAATCACTTCTGTGGTTGGCATTTTTTTGCTCAATAATATACTGGCATTCAAGCCAAAACCTATGTACACACTTCATAAAATTTTCTGTCATATTAAATATAATCCTAATTATTGCAAGTCACTTATATTTGCTTCCTTTTATACGTATCCAATGTAAAACATTTTGTTTAAAAGAAATCTTCTCACATTTGCACATTGCAACCAACAGGATAACCTAAAGCTGTGTTGAACCAAATTACAATCATTATTATTACCCTTTTAATCACAGATATATATGAATAATATTGATAATTCAATATAGTTTGTCACAAAAGCATGTATTTTATGTTTAAATAATTGTTGTTTTATACTTACCTTTTCAGGCAAACCAGTCATGATCATCACTGAGTACATGGAGAACGGGTCACTGGACACATTTCTTAAGGTAGAAAAACTAGAATTTCTGGTGTGACAAAGGGCAATATTAAAGATAAGTGTATTGGGTAGTAATTTAAACATTAGGCTAAATATTATTGGTATTTTTATTTATTTTCCATACTGCTTATCCTCACAAAGGTCGCTTGGGGTGCTGCAGCCGATCTCAGCCTCCTATGGGCACTGTGCGACAACACCATAAACTTCTGGTCAGCCAATCGCAGGGCACCACGAAACGGACAACCATTCATGCTCTCACTCATCGTGACCGGACGTTTCGTCGACGGACACTTGGTCGACGGACACTTCGTCCCCGGACGTTTGGTCGAACGGACGTTTGGTCGACGGACAGTTCGTCAACCGGACGTTTCGTCGAACGGACATTTGGTCGACGGACAATTCGTCGCCGGATTCGCCGGCAGACTTTTCGTCGAACGGACAATTCGTCGCCCGGATTCGCTCACTCAAAATTATAATCATGAGAGACAGAGAGAGAGGGGCAAAGGGAAATGAATGAGGTCATTGATTTTTCTATAATTTGGACAACGTCGGCGGGCCGGCTTAAAAAGCCTAACGGGCCGGATATGGCCCGCGGGCCCATCTCTGGTTTAGTTGGTAGTTGTATGAGGACCGTGGAACGAATTGGAGAATTTACATGTAAAGTACTGCTCTACTCCGCGTTAACTTGCAAGTGAGAATCCATCCTGGCTCGTCCTCGCCACGGATCATTCTAAAGAAAGACATCCTCTTCTGTCCATTTAGTTGCATTAAAATCAAAACAATTAAGGTTATCTTATTCAAAACAATTGCATAAGCTAACCGAATAACACAATTAAGGTCAAAAAACAACTGCAACAACAATTGCATATCAGGTCTTCAAAACAACAATTAAGGTCGGAAACCAAAAACAACTGCGTAAGAATTTACACAATGTTACGATCGCGCCGCGTTGTCGTGGCATGATCGGGAATGGATTCGGACCCAGGCGTGGGGAAGTAGGATTTGACGAGGTATTAGCTTCAAAACAACATCTTTAATAAATCAGAAGGGATCTACAAATCAACAAAGGCTTGGAACCAAAACGGGATTATTCAGGAATATGCAGCAGCATGCAGGACGCATGCAGGAACGATCCGACAATGCTACTGGGACTCATTCATGTTTAAATACCAAAACAGGAAGTAATCAGCAGATTGACCGCAGCCACTCTGCCCTGACGGCACGCCAGGAGGGAAAAACGGGCTGCTCCTGACACGCAAGCAAAACAATTTCCATATTAGGTGAAACGTGTAACACTATTTTAAAACAATATGCGAGTATTTTTCGGAAGTCGATTCGACTATCGCCATCTGCTCCGGAGTCCAAGTCAAAGCATTTTAAGAGTCCTTCACAGATCTTCATTGCGAACTTGCATCTGGGTAAAGGGTCGTGGTTTTACTCCAAGTCAACAGTCCTCAGAAACAAGGACTGGGTGAAGTGTTAAGTCAAATAATCAACAAGCTCGGAGCCAGCTGCCGTGGAGAGTGACCTTCAAGCTTGTTCGGTAACAAATTAAAGTAAGCGTTTGTCAAGCATATAATGATTAATATTTCAAGCACATTTATAATAGTACCCAAAATAACCCCAACAGACGCCAAGCTCGGACTTCATATGCCAGACTTGGTGTTTCACTTCAGCCATTCAACCAAATTTAAATGAACTTGGATTACGATACAGACACACTCAAAAATAAGTTTAATCTAACCTTACACAAAACTTAATTCTAATTTAGTTTTAAATTGTTATACCTTTCTTCTCCCGGGTTGGCTCTATTTACCCCACCTCCACCCTGACTTTCAGCTGCAGTTTTTAAAAGGAACCTATCAAGGGTTGTTTGATTTTATCTTGCCTTCAAAATATTCAGAAAATGATGCACACAAATGTCCTCACAATAGGATAACGCAAGACCACTTTGCCAACGGGAAGTAGTATACTCCTCTCGTATTGGCGAGCAAGCTTCGCCACACGTACACTATTCTATGCTGACTAACGGGGGGAAAAAACACTGAAAAAATGCAACGCTCCGCCCAGTGCTCGTAGAGACATTTACACGAGCGAGTTGATGGGAGAAAGACAGCAGCTTCTCGCGTCGGCTGTATGCTCATATATCAAAATTTGTCTCGTATCTCAAGGTAAATATTTGTTTGAAATTTTACTCCTATCTCAAATTGCTCATATGCCGGGGCACTCGTATGTCAAGGTATTACTGTACATGAACACACATCTAAACAACACCCTTAAATGGTGGCCATCCAATCCTAGTGCACAAAGAGACAGACAACCATTCATTCTCACACACATAACTAGGGGCAATTTAGAGTGTTTAACGAGCCTACCCTGCATATTTTTGGGATGTGGGAGGAAGCCGGAGTACCCGGAGAAAACCCACATAAACCTAGGGAGAACATGCAAACTCCACAAAGTTATAACCGACCTGCGATTGAACCCTCGACCCCATAACTGTGAGGCCAACGTGCTAACCACTCACCCGCTGGGTCACCCCAGTTTAGGATGTGTTGTGAGGCTTTTTTGCAAGCACTGCCCTTATAGTATAGTTTTGTTTTTGTAGCGGGGGGGTTGATATGAGGATTTCATCTGACAGGTCAGTGAAAAGTGCTTTCAGGACAGTCCTGAGTGCCAAAGGCAGGATGCGTGACAGGCGGAAGGGTTCAGTAAAGCCTAACAAGTAATTACATGGGTGGCTGCTGTACTGAGGATGGTTTAAGTAACACTGCCAGGTTCTGGATGGGACTGGATTCGTTTTTTTACAATGCTGTAAGAAGATGCTCTTTGAATTGACTTATTAATTGGTAGATTCTAGTGATGGAGAAGGACAAACATTCATCTTCCATACCGCCCATCCTCGAAAGGGTTGCGGGGGTTGCTGGAGCCTAACCCAGCGTTATTCTGGCGAAAGGCAGACTACACCCTAGACTGGTGACCAGTCAGCTGTAGCGCACACAGAGAGACAAACGACCATCTGCACCCCTAATCATACCGCCACCAGCGGGAATTGAGCCCGCGCCTCGCCACACCGAAGTCAGGACAAACAAAGACGTCCAAACGCAGACTAAAACCATATGGATCAACAAGGAAATTACTTTCATAATCAGACTAGAAGATATTACTTTATTTCTCTGCTTCGGACCTCTTGCACACAGGAGAGCTGCATGTCATTTGGTGCCAATATTATAATTTGAATTACTGTGGTTCATAATTCAGTGTGGCCTATTTTTTGAAAAAATACAGTTTACTTGTCAAAACTGGTGGGTTGGCTTTGTACATGCTGAAAAATACTAAAGGTTCCTTTTCATATGCTTTTCCTAACATTCATTTTCTTGTGTTTATTCCAGAAAAATGATGGGCAGTTCACCATTATCCAGCTAGTTGGTATGCTGCGTGGCATTGCATCTGGCATGAGGTATAAAAATGACGGAGAACTGCATAAGAATCAGTAAATCACCCCCTTTTCACTAATAAATGTAGGTATTTGTCTGACATGGGATATGTCCACCGGGATTTGGCAGCTCGCAACATTCTGGTCAACAGTAACCTTGTGTGCAAAGTGTCTGATTTTGGACTGTCTCGAGTTCTAGAGGACGACCCTGAGGCTTCTTACACAACAAGGGTATGAATAAGTGTTTTTTTTAACAATAAATAAATTTTCAAAAAACAATTCATCTAAATCATTTTTTTTAATACAGTCATACCTCTAATTGCGAAATTAATTGGTTCCAGAACTTTTTTTCGTAACTCGAAAATTTCGTAAGTAGAGCAGTACTTTATTTGTAAATTCTCTAATTCGTCCCACGGTCCTCACACAACTACCAACTAAACCCTTTAAAATTGGTCAGTGTCCCAATGTTGTATGGAAGATGTGAGAAACACACAAAATTGAGAGAAAATTATATGAAAATTATTTATTAATGTCTTAAAATAAATAATAAGCATACAAAATATATCCGTGTTGAAGCATGATATTCCCTATGACGTCAGAAAGGCGTCCACTTTGTAGTACATTTTAGACTTTCACGTGTGCTGTACGTGTGTGTGCGTGTGCGCACACGTGTGTGTGAAAATATGTGCCACGTTGCATTTGTACGGGTTTTATTGCTTAATAAGGGTAATTCTCATCTCATCTTCTCCCACTTTATCCGAAGTCGGGTCACTGGGGCAGCAGCTACAGGGAGGCCCAGACTTCCCTCTTGCCAGCCACTTCATCCAGCTCTTCCGGGAGGACCACAAGGTGTTCCTGGGCTAGCCGGGAGACAGTCTCCCCAACGTGTCCGAGGCTGGCCCCATGGCGTCTTCCTCCCTAGGGAGGCATCCAGGGGGCATCCTGATCAGATGCCCGAGCCAACTCATCTGGCTCCTCCGGAGGAGCAGGGGCTCTACTCCAAGCCCCTCCCAGATGACCGAGCTTCTCACCTTATAATAAGGGGATTTGCAAACATTAATAAAGGGAGCATTTAGCCCAGGTGGACAGGGCATGATATGTACATGCGCATTCCCCTTTGATCCGTCCACGTCAGAAAGCCATGCACTTTGTAGTACATTTTAGACTTTTACATGTGCCCTGTGTGTGTACAGTAATCCCTTAAATATCGCAGTTAATGTAGACCAGACATGGCTGCGAAAATCGCGAAGTAAGATCACCCCTATTACAACTACCACAATACATGCTTTACATGCTTTTTGCGCCAAGTACACAAGTCTAATCATCAAAAGTGTATACAGTAATCCCTCGAATATCGCGGTTAATGTGGACCAGCAGTTTCAGCGTAGATTTTCACCTTTTTATGAACTTCAAAAAAAAAATTTTTTTTCTTCAGTGCTGAGTCCTAGTAGCAAGCGGAAGACAGGGAAGTTGCTTCCGTTTGAGAGTTTCAGCGTGGATTTTCACATTTGCTATGCTATAAAATAGAAAAAAAAAGAAAAAAAATAAAAGATAATAAAAATGAAAAATCCCCAGAAAAAATTCCGCAATGTAATGAAGCCGCGGAAGTTGAACCGCAAAATGTTGAGAGATTACTGTATTTATTAAATATTACAACTATAAACATACCAAAAGACTGTAATGTATTCATATCTAAATCCAATCTATATATAAATAAATTGTAAATACTTTAAATGCTGTACTCAGTGAAAATAGTCCTTCTCCACTTGGAAAAAATCAGGTTAATGTTTGTAATTTAAAAAAAACAGGTTGATGATTGTGTAATCCCCCCCCCCCCAAAAAAACAGGTTGATGATTGTTTAATCCAAAAAAACAGGTTGATGATTGTATAATCCAAAAAAACAGGTTGATGATTGTATAATAAAAAAAAAAAACTGCGTGATGATTGTAATCCCCCCCAAAAAATGTTGATGGTTGTTTTAGTCCAAGTCCTTGCTGCCTGAATATTCAGGAGGCACAGTCGGGGCAACAGGAAGAGTTTCCACGACAAGTTTTCGGCGCACAGGGAACATCCTGATGAGGAGTTGATGAATTCAGTTGTTTTTGTTCTAGAAATATGTTTTTGTACACCGACATGAGACCGTCCAGACGATTACCAAATTCGTTGGCCCTGACCATGTTCTCGTCAATCTCCTGGATCTGTAGTTTTAAATTGCGTGCCTTATCAAAGACTTCCTTGAACTTTTTCAAAGACAAACCACATTCTTCATTCTCGCCCGCATCCTCATCCTGGTCCTCCTCGTTGCCTGCTCCCTCTTCTTCCTCATTCGCCGACTGCAACGGTTCAATGAGGTCTTGATCAGTTGGGACTGTTGAGTGGCTCTTGAGCAATGTGTTAACCTCATCCGCTGTCATGTCTGAAAATCCTTTGGTGGATACCGACCGAGCCAGCATCACTGCCTGATCAATGGCGGAGACTGGACCGCGTGTTCCGCAGCGGTATTTATATACTTAGCTTTCTTCCTCTGTGGTAAGGTTGGTGCTTAGAGCCAATTATATCAGCCGCCATTTTCATCTATCTACCAGTTGCGAACTTTTTTAAAAAAGTAATTAATAGCGAAAAATAATTGAATTCCCGATAAGTGAAGTTGCGATAATCGAGGGATTACTGTACATGGATAGTGGTTGTTGTAACACAGCCAATGGGAGCCCAGTAGAGTGTAGCAAGGTTCTAAAGCAGGGGTCTCAAACTCGCGGCCCGCGGGCCAACTGCGGCCCGCGGGACGATAATTTGCGGCCCCCGTCTTAATATGAAAGATTAATGTTCGTGCGGCCCGTAAGATTGATATGAATGACACTTGTTGTGTTCGGAGCTGAATGAACCAATCACGGTGAGGTATACGGCTCTGGAGGGCCGGACATCGGCCGGGCTGTCCAGTGCCTCGCTCACTCACTCATTCATTCCTCCAATCAGCTGGGCGGAGGAGAAGCCGTGAAGCTGATCACTCCGCTCGGCGCGCACACTCCTCCGCTGCTCTCAGCATACAACTGAATGAGGCGCTATGATCCGTGATCCAGCCTGTGTCAGTGTAGCCATCTTCGCGAGCGAAACGGAGAGCGAAAGTGTGCATGCGCCACAAACCCGCGCGACTGAACGTGAAAGATCAACCCGAGACTCATTCCAAGTGGAAAAACATATTACAGAGCCCCAGAGATGTCTCTTTCAAAGCCTGGCGTGAAGAGAAAGGTCGTTGATGAGCACAGACAGTTTCAAGAAAAGTGGGGCGTGCAATATTTCTTTGTTGAACACAGGGGAACTCCGAGGTGTCTCATTTGCACTGAAAAAGTTGCGGTGCACAAGGAATACAATTTGAAACGTCATTATACTACGAGACATGCTGAGGAGTACGAAAAATACCAGGGAGATGAGAGAGCCAACCAGGTTGCCAGTCTTAAAACATGTCTTCTGAGGCAACAGGATTTCTTCAAGAAGGCTACCAAAGACAGTAATGCAGCAGTCGAAGCTAGCTACGCCGTTTGTGAGTTGATTGCTAAAGCAGGAAAGCCATTCACAGAAGGTGAATTTATCAAAAAGTGCATATTACAGCCTGCACATATTGTCTGTCCAGAAAAGAAAAGTCTGTTCAACCACATCAGCCTTTCTGCCAACACCGTGGCAGAGCGCATTTCTCACCTGTCAAGCGACATTTATGATCAACTGTGTGAGAAAGCACAATGTTTCAGTGTATATTCAGTGGCTCTTGATGAGACCACAGACATCACAGACACTGCCCAGCTCGCAATATATATCCGTGGTGTTGATGACAATTTTAAAGTAATGGAGGAGTTGCTCACAGTAATTCCAATGCATGGCCAGACCACCGCGAAGGAAATATTTCACCAACTGTGTGATGCCATTAAGAATGCCGGTTTGCCATGGAAGAGCTTTGTTGGAATAACAACCGATGGAGCCCCATCAATGACAGGGAGGAAGAATGGACTGGTAGCACTTGTTCAAAAAAAACTGGAAGAGGAGGGTGTGGAGGAGGCCATAGCTCTGCACTGCATTATACATCAGCAGGCCCTTTGCAGCAGATGCCTGAAGTTTGACAATGTGATGTCTGTCGTTGTGAAATGCGTCAACCAAATCAGATCCAGGGGCTTAAAGCACAGAAGGTTCCGTGCTTTTTTAGAGGAAATGGAGTCAGAATATGGGGATGTGCTCTACTTCACTGAGGTACGTTGGCTCAGCAGGGGAAACGTGTTGAAGAGATTTTTTGAGTTGAGAGCAGAAGTAAAAGACTTCATGGAGATAGACGGGGTTGCTGTTCCTGTGCTAAGTGATCCCAAATGGCTCATGGACTTGGCTTTTCTTGTTGATATCACACATGAGCTTAATGTACTGAACAAGAAGCTACAAGGCCAGGGGCAACTTGTCAGTGCTGCCTATGACAACGTGAGAGCATTCTGCACTAAACTTGTGTTATGGAAAGCCCAGCTCTCTCAGACAAACCTTTGCCATTTCCCGGCATGCAAGGCTCTCGTGGATGCAGGCACACCATTCAGTGGTGAGAAGTATGTTGAGGCCATTTCGAAGCTACAGGAGGAATTTGATCACAGATTTGCAGACTTCAAGACACACAAAGCCACATTTCAAATTTTTGCGGACCCCTTCTCCTTTGCTGTGCAAGATGCCCCTCCTGAGCTTCAAATGGAGCTCATTGACCTGCAGTGCAACTCTGCACTCAAAGCCAAGTTCAGGGAGGTGAGTGGAGAAGCAGACAAGCTTGGGCAATTTTTGAGAGGGTTGACCCCCAGCTTCCCTGAACTTTCCCGAATGTTCAAGCGGACCATGTGCCTTTTTGGGAGCACATACTTGTGTGAGAAGCTCTTCTCCACCTTGAACTTCAATAAGTCCAAGTACAGGTCCAGACTTACTGATGAGCATCTTCAAGCTCTACTGAGGGTCTCCACTGCTTCCTCCCTCAAGCCAAATGTGACTCAGCTATGTGAGAAGAAGCGCTGCCAGGTCTCTAGCAGCAAGGAGTAGGCAAGAGAAGCCGTGTTCAGAATATTTCATATTCAATGTTCCATTCAAGTTCAGAAAGTTAAAGGTTAAAGAGCTGTTAATACAGACATTTGAAACGGAATAAAAATAATTCATTTTCTCTACTTAGGCAGCCAGTGTATATCTCTCATTATTATTATTTTATTTTTGTATTACTGATTGATTGATTTTTTATTCATCTTTAAGTTAATTTATCTAATTCATTATTTTTTGTAAAAAAATAAAGATATTTGATAACGTTGGAATGTTTTATCAGCGCTTTTCTTGTGGAAATCCTGATGCGGCCCAGTCTCACCCAGACTTGGCCTCTAGCGGCCCCCAGGTAAATTGAGTTTGAGACCCCTGTTCTAAAGTGAGAATCACAGCATCCGTGACGATATTATCAAAATAAAATAACGGATGATTGCAGTTCCCCTTTTTAAGCGATTAACCGTGCAAATGCAACGCAGCACATATTTTCACGCACACACAAACACATAGGGCACACGTAAATGTCTAAAATGTAGTACTATAAAGTGGACGGCTTTCGACCATGGTAGAACGGGCTCTTGCCGCCATCTGGCGGACAAACACGGGTGTCACATATCCCATTATAACGGCCGCGGGGGGGGGGGCTTATTTCAGCGGTGCAAGGCACATTTTCATATGCTTTATTTATTTTAAGACATTAATAAATAATTTCCTTATAATTTTCACTCATTTTTGTCTGTTTCCTCACATCTTTCATACGAAATTGGGACACTGACCAATTTTAAGGGGTTGAGTTGGTAGTTGTGCGAGGACCATAGAACGAATTAGAGAATTTACAAAAAAGTACACCTCTACTTACACCAAGAAAACCAATTAATTTATAAATAAATAAATATGAGGAATAATCACTGATGGCGTTCCCTGATCTTGGTGAATGTGTATTTTAACTGTGAAAACTCAACGAGTTTACTATATTTGTATTCTTCATGCGATCATAGGGTGGGAAGATTCCAATTCGCTGGACAGCTCCCGAGGCGATCGCGTACCGGAAGTTTACCTCGGCCAGCGACGTGTGGAGTTACGGCATCGTCATGTGGGAAGTGATGTCATATGGAGAGCGGCCCTACTGGGAGATGTCCAATCAAGATGTAGGTGTCATCACATTTATTTGTTTCACTTTGGTGGTGGAAGCTCCTAACAGTTGAAAATTATTTTAAAAGAAATGTATACATGTCATCAGCAGAGTTAAACAGAATTACTGTATTTTCATGCCTATATGGTGCATCGACTGAAAGGCTGCTGTCTCAGTTGCTGGTGCAATTTCTGTTTTTTTGGCCATAGAAAAGGTGCTTCGGCTCAATGGGCACTAGCATGACACATACGCTAGCATGCATGCTAGCGTATGTGTGTGTGTGTGTGTTTTTTTTAAGGCAGCAGGAGCAAATCTAAGTTTGATTGTGCTTTTTTAAGGTAATCTGTACTCATGTTAATAGAAGTTAAAACATTTAAACATCTACAAAACTGTCAAACTCCTCATCTTCTGTATCTGATATAGAGTTCGGCCAAGTGGCCGGGTTCGCCATCCAACACGCTATGCTTCATCTCAATGTCAGAGTTGTTGCTGCGATATTCCGTGAACATGATGGTGAAAGTTCGAACTACAGTGCTTTCCGGCACTTGAGCCCAGGCATCCACAAACCATTCACAAATTGTCACATAACTCGCCCGACGCTGCCTGCTGGATAACTATGTATACCATCGGACATCCATAGGTCCCAAGCCGTTCGGGTTGCATTCGCTTGTCGGCAATATATTTGCTGCAGTAGGAACGGAAGGCTGTCATCTTTTACTTATAGTCTGCTGAACGGTAGTTCTTTCTCGGATGTATAGATGGCTTTGTTTTATGAAGCCAAAGCACCAAGATGGACCTCTGGGACAATTTTCAATTTTCATTACATCAGCAAGCTTTTTTGCCCTTAATCGAATGGTGACTTTAGAGACGCTTCTCCCCACTGCTCTTTTGTCTTCAATCCAGTGCTTGAGAACCTTTTCCAACTTGGGCACCTCGCTTTAAATCCACGGAAACCCAGTCTTTGTCTTTTTGACCTGTCTTAGCTGATTCTCCAGCTTCCTCCACTTGCAAAAGTTTGAACTGTGCCCTGTAAGCTTGTCTCTTTGCAGGTACCATTTCTGACGGTCAAAATAATATTGTTTTTCCACAAGGCATATCCACACTATTTTTGGGTACATGCTCTATCCTTGCCCCCTCCGCTTTCACACCCACATTCTGTCGTCAGTCACGTCAGCCTTTTCACTACAGTAATACCTTGACATACGAGTGCCCCATCATACGAGAAATTTCAGATACGAGGAAAATTCCGAGCAAATATTTACCTTGAGATACGAGCATATGAGACACCCAGGTGGCAGAGTACGCGAGGAGCTGCTTATGACAACAGTGCATTGTCTTTCTCGCCGCATCTCCCTTGCGTAAAGATATCTACGAGCACTCGGCGTACAGGTTGCACTTTTGTGTTTTTTTTGCGTTAATCAGTGCAGAATTAAGGGGAAAACAATGAGTCCAAAGGAGGTCGGTGCAATAAAGGGTAGTGAGAAGAAAAAGTGTATGATGGCGATTGACATTAACCACGAAATAATCGAAAAACATGAGTGGTGTACGCGTGACTGAGCTGGCTCGCATATACGAGAGGAATACTTATATACAATACAATATGTACTATCCTTAAGCAGAAGGATGCTATAAAACAGGGGTCCCCAAACCTTTTCCTGTGAGGGCCACATAACTTTTCCCTTCTCTGATGTGGGGCCGGAGTAGAGCTAAGATCGGGCCTAAAAATTCCAGCCAGGCCCGACGGTTTAATTACCCGACCTGAACCCGCTAAATTAACTTGATTTGCAGGTCCGAGCCCGAAGCAAACCTGAAATTTCATATTTTATTTGTGAGGACTCAGGTCTCCAGACCCGAGTCGGGAGGAGGAATGGTGATTTATGATAACAGATTAAAGACTGTCTTTTGTAACTTAATCTAAGTAAAACAAGACTGTATAAACATTTACATATTTTATATGATAATATAGATGTTTTGACGATTTCAACATGCCTGCTCAGCGTCGAGGTGCCAGTCTTTTTGCTCTCGTATGAGAGCAAAGCGGCTTATTGACTACATTCAGCGAAGCCAGTGCAATTTTCTTTAACATATTCATCAATCAATTTGAAGCTTTTCCAACACTTACCGCTACCAGTGTGTGTTTCTCTGTTCAGTTCTCCTATTTATTTATCCTTAATGTCTTGCGGTGTTCCCAACTTCCCGTGATGTGCGCAGAGCATGGTATGTCTCTCTGCAATTGCAATGACATTACAGCGCATTCTCTGATTTATCCAAATTATTTATTTTATAACAAGTAATTCTTAGTTTAGTATCCACACATCATTTAGTATACATTTTTAAAAGAATGTTTTTTAAAGTCAGCGAGAGAGAGACCACACATCATTTTAGTGTACTTTTTTTTTGCAGCGAGAGAGAAGACCGAACCCGAAGTAATGATTGAAGGCTGATAGAGGCACAGACTGCAGAATGATGGAACAGAATGTCACGTTATATGCGTGTATAAAATACTAGTTACTAACAAATATAATTAATAGCTAAGGAACATTTTATTGCAAAAGTCCCACTCTATTATCAAACACTTATATGAAAAAAAATCTAAATGCTCTCTGGTATTGTTTAGGTGGCTGGACCAAATGTGGAGGCGGGCCGTATCCGTCCCACAGGCCGTAATTTGGGGATCCCTGCTATAAAGGATATCAAACCTTCCAAAAAACTAAGCATAATTTCCATGCTGTCAGTGACATTCATAACTAGATGGAGAGCCTTCGTTTAATATGGATAAAAGATCTACATGGTCTTGAAAGCAAAGCAAGCATCTGAAAAAGGGGACTCTACGACACCAGCTGAACCCTTCAAAGTGAGCCGTGGCTGGTTCGATAATTTTAAAAAACAAACTAGGTTCTGATGCATGGAGAAGCAGGAAGTTCCGCCTCGAAAGCCGCGGTAGAATACAATGACAGCTACAGAATCTTGAATTTTGTGCATCCAAAAGGTGCACCAACTGTTTGGGCGCTGCGTCCACTATAGGGGAAATGTTAGACATTTAAGTGCGTCATATAGCTGTGAAAATATGGTAATTGCTGAGCGAAATGACGTGGGCAAAAATATCATACACATTTTAGGCGTTACTGAACCATACATAGAGCTTTCATTTGATTTCAGCTGTAAACCCCACAATGTCTCAAATTATCACATTTTCCGGACTTTAAGTCACACTTTTTTCATAGTTTGGCTGGGCCTGTGACTTAAACTCAAGTGACACTTGCTTTTTATCTGTTTATTTTTTTCACTCTGAACTTCAATAGCTTATGTTGAGGTTTTCAGGCTCTAGTTATGCAGAAAACTGTTCATGTGTGATATTAACAGATTGTTGTTCCCTATTTTACGTTTACTTTAACGCATACGTTTGTTCATTCTTTCTGGTAAAAAAACTGCCCCCTCCAAATGCAACTTATACTCCAGTCTGACTTATATACATTATTTTTCCCCTTTCATTGTGCATTCTTTGGCTAGTGCGACTTATACTCACGTGAATCTTATACCCTAAAAAATGAAGCACGTGACATTTTGAAGTGACTGTGAATCGTTGTGGCTTAATTCACTTGCGAGTTATTAGGAGAGCTAAAGCGTGTCGGATGAGTCAGATGATATCACCTAAAAGTCATCCTGATTAGCCAAACTTATACGGCGTGGCATTCTGATGAGTTGGTGGGAGGCAAATAACCAGTGCAGTGACCTTTTTATCCCCCTGCCTCAAGCCCCTCCTACGTCTTTTTGCTGATGCATCTGTCTGTCTCGGAGGAGTGGAAAGAGGCCGAGGAAGGGAGGATGAGAGGAGGTAAGTAGAGGAGAAGGTGTTTGATGTTTAATTGAAAGTGTTGCTATATTTTCTCAGATCTCCACCAGAAATTGAAGCCTCTTCCACTTTTCCTCTAAGCCCTCTTCCTTCTGTTCTCTTTCTTGCTCTCTCCTCTCCTCCACCTCCCCTCTCTGTCTACCTCTAATTTTCTGTGTTCTTTTTGTCTTTGAAAATTGCGGTCTCTTTCTGTGTCCTTTCATGCCTTGCTACTGCTTTTTTCTTTCTTTATTTCGCTCCTTCCATGCTTTTCATCTTTGTGTGCTTTTTATGCCTCTTGGCATTCTAGTCTTCTCTATGCAGACTCCCACGCAGTGTTTGAGTGCTGTCACAATTTTTTTGCTTGTTTGTTTTTTTGAAGTGCGGTCGAGAGAGAATTTTATAAGTAGAAGCTATCCTGAACTCAACAGCCTATTTCCCTCCAGTGTCTTTGCACTACCAAAAGTAGGCTGAGACCTGCCTGCCTGCTTACGTTCCACTGCAGAATTAAGTTCTGCAACCAAAAATTAAATTTTTTTCACTGCTACATAATCCAAAATGCTCAACTAGGCTCTGTAGTGTAGCAGAAATGGCAAATGATGTGGTTATGAACTGTTACTTTTGTCAAATCTAGAACACGGCAACATTTTATTCTTACTTTGGGAGTCTGTTCTTACATGAGGATTTGGTTGTGCTTATCAGCATCAGTTTGGTTGACATTCTGTGTTATCAATATGTAAATACAAATTACCTTTACATCAACAATTATTGGGTGTACAGTAATACCTAGAGATACGAGCTTAAGGCGTTCCGGGAACGAGCTCGTATGTCAATTTACTCATGTCTCAAATCATTTTTTCCCATAGAAATTAACTAAATACAAATTAATTTGTTCCCACCCTCTGAAAAAACACCCAAAAACAGGATATCACAATGGAAAAAACAGCTTTTTATTGGTTCCAATTGACCACCTACTCACAAATACCTATCTATTGGTTATGAACTTCAATACTAAAATGTGACATTACTCAGTACAGACAGACGGCGCGGACGATAGAGAGGGAGAGAAAGGACAGGAGAGAGACTTGACAGACGCGCTCGTAACATAACATAAACTTTAAATTTAACTTAAATGAACTTAGATTACCATACACACACTTAAAAATAAGTTTCAATTAAAACCTTCTTGTGCGATAACCGAGGCAAAGATGTTAATGTATTTCACCGTGGCTTTCGAGGCGGAACTTCCTGCTTCTCGCTTTTTACATTTATCAAACCAGCTATGACTCGCTTGGAATGGTTTCGCTGGTGTCTTTTTCAGATGCTTGCTTTGCTTTCAAGTCCATGTATATTCCGCTATCTTTTTCGCAGATTGTCGACTCGGTCACGCTATCTCCAGTAAAAAATGCAACTTGTACGGCCCGGTGCTCGTAGATATCTTCACGCGAGGGAGATGCGGCGAGATCATAAGCAGTCTCTCGCATTCTCGGCCACAAGGCAGTCTCGTATGCTCGTATCTCAAATTTGTCTCGTATCTCAAGGCAAATATTTGCTCGAAATTTTCCTCGTATCTCAAATTTCTCTTGTGTTGGGGCACTCGTATGTCAAGGTATTACTGTATTCCCTTGCAGTTTATCATATCCCCACCTGTCATAACACCCTCACAATTGATTTAGCGCAAACTAAATTGATGTTTTGTAGGTCATAAAGGCAGTGGAAGAGACCTATAGGTTACCAGGTCCGATGGATTGTCCAGAGGCTCTTTACCACCTCATGATGGACTGCTGGCAGCGAGAACGCAGCAACCGACCCAAGTTTGATGAGATCGTATGTCTACTAGACAATCTCATTCGCAACCCTTGCTCGCTGAAAAATCTAGTCAACTCCTCGCACAGGTGAAGACTTTACATATAACTCTACTCACAAAATTATTTACAGAAGTGATTTCATAACTATATATATATATATAAATATATATATATATATATATATATATATATATATATATATAAATATATATATATATATATATATATATATATATATATATATATATATATATATATATATAGTTGTGTGACTAACTCTTTGAATGCATCATTGCCCCTCCTTCGATGACTGCCTTTGACACCAGCAGGGTCTCCAACCTGTTAGTGGAACATGCCAGTGTCGACGTGGACTGCAACATCTGGAGTAGAACGGTCGGTCAGTGGCTGGATTCTATCAAGATGGGCCGTTATACGGAACTCTTCATGGAAGGAGGATATTTGTCACTGGACACAGTCGCTCAGATGACATCAGAGTAAGGCCACCTGTTATGTCATTTGGGAATAGGGATGTTAATGTCTGCGGAAAATACTGACACGCACAGCAACTTTTAATTGCTTCTACATTGCTTGTTTCACAGTCACGTCAAAAGGTTTCATGGAACCAGTGGACTTAAAGTGTGTTTATGTCTAACAAGCTTATTTCTGTTTTGGTGATTTTTTTTAGAGACTTGCGGAGAGTCGGGGTGAACCTCGCTGGCCATCAAAAGAAAATCATCACTAGTATTCAGGAAATGAGAGTCCTCATTAACAACTCCAATACCAGTGTCAACATCTGATGCACCTCTGTAGATGCAGGCATGCACACTCCCGCACAACATATGTGGACCTAATATGAAGGAGACTGCAGTTGGACCTAGATCTTCTTGGCACTTTTTAATGATCAGATCACAATTTCAACACACCAGAGAGCAGATTTTTTTGTGGTGTTATGAACAAAACTAAAGAGGGGAGCGTTTTTACAACTAAGAAAACTCGTCGGCTAACCAACATTTAAGTTTAAGTCAAGGTTTACATTTGGATGATTACAGTTTGAGGGAATCTCTGGTCTCAGCACCCATTCTAACTTACCCACTTCAGCTGTTTTATTCTTTAAAAGGACCATGACGCGTTTGTCTACGTCTTTTGAATATATTTACGTAGAAGGGATTCATTGAGCAAAGAAAATGTGTCACATAATTCTCCAATATTTTTCAAAAGCAAAGATGTCATGACCTTGAAATGTGATGAGGCGGGATGAATCAGTTGTTCATGCATCGACAGAATATTTGTTGAATTGCTAGTGGAAGGGATCGCCCACGTTTGAGGACATGCTTGACCTTAGAATTGGATCCTTCCCACAAATTCAAGCACCATTTCAGTTTTCAACCCAGATCCCAACAGAGCCTTCATTATCCATCCACCTTCAGGTACTCCAAAAACCCTTCAGCTATCCCTTCTCTGACTGAAAGCTTTTCATATTCTGTCTACTACACCACTGTCCACCTCATTCAAACTGAACTGTTGGCAAACAAAGGCAATATTGAATAAATTTGTAATCACTTTTTTTTTCTTGGATTTATAGAAGAGCCAAAAAATTCTCGTGTTTGCGATTCATCTGTGAAGCTTTGCCTACATATATGTCATATATATAATGTAATGTTTAAACATGTATTTAAAGCAGGGAGCATTGTTCTTCTGTTTGCCATTATATGGCAAAGTTGATTTTGTTCAAACATCTCACAGTAGAATATAATGCTTAATAATGATGACCTTTTAAAATCAGCATTCTTTAAAGTGAAGCATTAGAAATTAAGGATGACTGGCACATTTTACCCTTTGCAGAAAAATATACTGTTCTTTTTTGCAAGTTGGATGTCATTTCAGATTTTTTAAAATCAAAATCTAGTGATATCTCCAGCAGCATACACAGAGAATTGGCAAATATGTTATCTACACTTAATATCTACAATATTTAGGAAATGTGTCGATAATTTGCCACATGAACACCATGTGTAAAAAGGTTTCAGGTTGTTTTGATATTTGTCAATGATCACATTATTAATTATAATGTTATTGGTATTTGCAATCACCAAGCTAATTTAAACCTACGCCTAGGGCATGAACAGTTGAAAAATTGTACACCCTTTTAAGTGCCTCGTATCTTTTTAGCACCATAATATCCTCCCCTTTCAAAATGCTTCATCCAGATAGAATCCCAAATTGTATTTACTTTTACTGATGTCGTAGACTGGCAATGAGAAGAATGTAAAACAGGTCTCTGTTGGAACAAATTTTATTAGCACATTATGAAAAATCCGTTGTCCTTTATAATTTACCCAGTGCAAAATTACATCAGTTAAAGAATCTGGTTCTTTGGCACTTCCTATCATGCCTTTTTGTGTTATTCATTCTATTGTATAAATCATTACACAATGGCACAAAATAACGTTAGATCATATGATGAAACAGACTTATTTTTGTTGAACAGCACCATTTTTTGTATATACCACAGTTGTCTCCGTTTAAAGGTCCAGCAGTCATGACTTGAACAAGTGCTTTGAAGCTGACTTAAACGTGTTGGCAAAGTGTACTACAGGGTGTTTTTGACATTCCTGCAATTCTACTTCTAATTGGCGTTGTCTATATGTCTATTCATTTGTTTTGATTTTAAAATCAATATTATATAATAATTTATTAAAAAAGCATTGTTAGTGGTAATTGTCTAAAATAATTCAAATTGATTCAGAATATATCTGAAGTTATGTTACCCAGCAATGTTGATTCAGGCACATCCGTCAAGTGTCAGATTCAAAACACATTTAAATTTTTGTCTTGTTGGAAAAGCTTTTTTTTTTTAAACTGATACTCATAACGCTCTTAGCCAATATCGGTAAGGTCGTTTAACAATATTAATAAGTTAACCACTTTTCCAACATGTGACTAGCATTTAAAGTCCCACTGTCACCTCAGCAGGTACCTTACTGAGTTTGTTAGATTGGACTTCCCCCTCTTGTTCTCCTATTCTTTGTCAAGTAAAAGAAATAAACACAAAATGCCATTTTAATCCCAGTTTAAATCTTCCCCATGATCCCAGAGTCCATAACAGGAAGCAATGTATAAAGACGGTGTTATATTACAACTTAAAAGCAATAAAACTTTAACTACACAATTAACATAAAATGCATAGGAAGAAAACGACATGGTGTCTTTACAATGACAAAACAGGCCATATTTGCTCAGCAACCAGAAAATTGATACTTTTACCACAATCAATTGAATTGAATGCCTGCATTTTCCTTATCCAAGTACAATTAGATTTAAGCTTCCCCATGAAGTGCACACACAAATAAGTAGTGATAAAAAGATATACAATATAATTAAGTGAGGTGGAATAAAATGACTAAAGTGGTTAGCAGCACGTGAGGTAGCTATAGTGTTTTAGTGCAAGTATCAAAATGCAAGATAAAAATTTGCAGTGCTAAGAGTGAAATGAATGTCTGAGAACATTAATTATTCACAGTATACCCTTGTTGTTCGAGGGGGTTTTGTTCCAAAAAGAACCCGTGATAGGCAAAATCCGTGAAGTAGAAACCTTTATCAAATACTATTATTAATTGAAAAGAAAGAACAAACCATTTTACAGGCTCAATCATTTGTTTCACATATAAAAGCACTGTACTTTAGAAACGTTTTTTTCAACAAATAACATCTGTACTGTACTGTCAAATAATAATTTTAATTATCAATGTGAACAGAAGGCAGAAGGAAGTTTCATTAATTTCGTAATCCCAACCTACAGCCTTTTACCTTCCCTTGGCATATCCAGAAGTTTAACTTTATCTGCGATAGATAGAATCTTCCCGTTCCTTTTGGGCCCTGCCGCAGGTAATTTTGTCGGTCCAGAGCGTTTTGTCAACATTATGGGTTTTAGAGAAACTCAAAATTGCAAGCGAATTTGCACGTAAATAATGTAAATTTGGCAAGCTGTTTTACGTAATGTACATATTAAACTGCAAAGTTATTGACGGACAGGTAGAGAGGAAGCGGAGTGACTTTTAAGGCCAGGGGTAGCGAACCTACGGCTTGGAGCCATATGTGGCTCTTTTGATAGGTGCATATGGCTCTCCGCTAAACTGTGAAATAAAATATGGGAACCGCTGTTGAGAGAGCTCAGTCCTGAATGCATCAATAGGAGCGTTACGTAATCATTGTGGCGCCGACACCACTTCTAGTGCGCCTTTAATCATTTTTTTCCCAATAGATTCTTCTGCATGCATACTCCCATTGATTATCATTGATCAGCAACAGCACAACAATGTTGTCAAAAGATCTCAGAGAATGGGGTCCTGGGTTCAAATCCAGCTCATGTCCACCTGTGTGGAGTTTGCATGTTCTGCGTGGGTTTCTTCCGGGTACTCCGGTTTCCTCCCACATTCCAAAAAACATGCATGGTAGGCTGAGTGGACAATCTAAATTGCCCCTAGGTATCTATGGGTGTGAGTGTGCATGGTTGTCCGTCTCCTTGTGCCCTGCGACCGGCTGGCCACCAATTCAGGGTGTTGGCCCCCGCTTCTGGCCCGGAGTCAGCTGGGATAGGCGCCAGCACCCTCCGTGACCCTAATGAAGATAAAGCAGTTCAGAAAATTAGATGAGATGAGACATAGAAGGGAATAGTTTTTGAGGCAGCAAATATTTGTGGAGGACTTTTTTACCCTTATAGCTGAATGATTTATTCAGTTGAATCATATCTTTCAAAACAATGTGCTGTTAAACATTTTTATTTTAATCTTCTAGCTTTGCACTGAAGTAGTTATGACACAACTTATCTTAAAACGTCATCTACAATTTATTAATCCTTTCCAAAAATATTTGAATTTTCAAAAACTTTTCAATCATATTTGAATTTTTGGAAATTCTCATTTTTGTGGGCTTCTCTCTATCAATGCCACAGACGTCATGAATCAAATGTTCTACCTGTCTATCTGAAATCTTTATGAATATGAATTCTAACCTTACAACCTACGATTGACACATGGTGATCATGTTTTTGCCTTGTTGGAAACATTATATTGGTTAAACACGGACACTTTTCATCCAAAACTGACTTTTTTTGATTCATTGAAAGCACATTGGAAAATAGTAACTGTTGTGCTATAAGTTTGTCTTTGAAACTGTCATGTATTCTGTTTGTGTTGCTGTTTTTGTAGTGTGTTCTCAAATGCTCTATTTTTTCAATTAAAATTAAACAAAACATGGTGTCTCTGTGAATTAATTGAGACAAATAGTGGCCCTCTGGCCAGCAGTTTTGCACCATTTTCAAGGGGTTTCAGGTTACAGCGTCAGGTTTTACTGTATTGCGTTCCCAGGTAGTGTGCGTGTGATACATTCAAAATCCTGTATATGCAACTTAACTATAAGTTATGAGCATAATATATAACTTTATTCATTGAACGGACAGCATGTGACGAGTAGATACACCTATTAACACAGGTGTGCAAACCGGTCCTCAAAGGCCACAGTGAGTCCTGGTCTCTGTGCCAACCGATCTAGCACAAACTGTTAACCACTTAGGTTTTGACACCAATAAGAAGCACCTGACTGCATTCCGCTGCCGACTAGCCATCGATTGCCAGGGGCGCAGGAGGGGGCAGAACAGGGAGTGACAGAGTGCTAGAAGAAACCAGTTTTAACTAAGAGACATGGAGTGTGACCCTGTCCTGAGGGACAAGGATTTGGTGGGTAGTCAAACCTTTTGGACCACACCGTAAGCGGATGCCATAGTCCGGGACAGTTTGTCTGGAAATAGGACTTATTGGTGGCCTGAAGGAGCACAGAGCAAACCTTGTTCCAGACCGGGGAACACCTTGTTCCAGATTGGGGAACAACGGTCGATGTGGGCCTGGACCAATGGGAGAGCTATGCCCTGTTTCTGTGATGGGAAACAATGGTTGAAAACCAAACAATGAAACGGACATACTAGATGACGGGCGTCTAAGAGAGAGTGTATGCATATTCGATCCCTGGAAGGTGTTGGGTCCAGAAGGTAGGACCATATGGCGTGGTACAACGTAGGGCGGCTTCCAGTTATTGGTTAGCGCACTCGCACTGGCTGTTGGTCTGGGGGTGTTATCCAGAAAAGAGACTTACCCCCACATAGTGCCATGCAGAACAACTTCCAATCTTCAGTGGTGAATTATGGATGTGGATCAAGGCATCAACAATCGAACATCGACACACATCTAATCCAAACCAGCCGCACATCCTCAACACGCGATTGCCAATAAATCAAACACTCTAGCATGTTACACTCTCCCCCACAAAACAAATGTCGTCTCGACATCAGTACATTCCAAGTATCTCTCCACTTGTTGGTTGTTATCCTGAACAGTCTTGTGAACTTGTCACTTCACATCCTCTTCTATGAGCTGATACTCATGAAAACTCCAGACGGCAAGGTATTAAATATCTTCTGTTTCACTGGCTATGTAAATGACATGTTTTCATCTGTCAATAACTTCCAGCCACCACACCAAAGCGACTGTTGGGCATCATCCTTCTCACTGTAGTGAGTATGTTTGTAGGACTGCATGCTGTTGTGAATATGGACAGATCTGAGCTCTTCGACAGTCTGGAGAAGACTTTGGTTCCCCTTCTCCAGTTTTAACAGTCGACTACAGATCTGCTCACTCACCTCCTCACTTAGAGTCTGCCGCCCCTGAAAGTTGTCATTAATTTTAGATAGTTGATCTAGCTCCCATCCTAGGTGCTGAGACTCCTCCGTGATCCTCCTCTGAGCTAAACACAAAGTCAAGTTTTCATCCTGCAGCTCCTCAGTGCATTTACGATCTGCATCCCTTCCTTGTTCCATATCGTAGATCCGGGCCTTCAGCAGCAGGCTGTGCTTCTCCAGCTGGTGGATTTAATCTGAGCGTGCCCTCCAGCCTGCCAATTGATCCTCAAACATCTCTTTGGTTTCCTGCAGTATTCTGTTATCCTCTTTGAGATCCTCCACTTTGGCCTTGTAAAACTCCATCTTGTGCATTTGCTCCCTGTAGCATGCCACCTCACTCTCCAGCATGTCAGCTTTGATTGCGCGTTCTCTCAGCGCATCCAGTTCAGCGCGGTAGGCGCGGGCTGCACGGGTGTCTATGAGCAGCTTCAAATTCTCCTGCTGAAGCCTCTTTATTTCTCCCTCTGTGTTTTCCTGCTCGTGTCTGTTGTCCAGCAGTTGTTCATTCCTCTCTTCTAGCTCTTGCCTAAGTCGTCTGATCTTTGCCTTTGAATCGGCAAATTCCACCATCAGGTGTTGCTGAGTTCCCACCGATGCTGTTGCATGCTGGGAGGATTGACAATGGACAGTGGACTGGATGTGCCACAAAGCACACGAACCACACCTTCCCTTTCCTGAGTTAGCTCTGCTATAGTCTCTTCTTTTGGTATGGAGTTGATTGATGCAGCAGCTGTCTCATTTGCATCTGACACTGAACAACACATCTGTAAGGAAGGCAGAGTCAAAGGGGACATTTCCTCGTTCATGGTTGACACTTGTCCCGCAGGGGCAACCGCTAGCCGTTTAAAAGGGGCTTCTCTTAGTGGTCTGACTCCTTGGATTTTACATCCAGCTTGGAAATGTTCTCCACTCCCACACCGATAACAGTGTGTGCACTGTACATCTCGCCCTCCCTGCTGACAGTCAAAACACCTCCTTGGGACATAAGCAGGGTGGCTAGTGTTCCAGTGGGGTGCTAGGGGCTGGCTGTAGTAATTTTGTTGTTCAGAAGGTGGCTGGGGTCCCTAACTGGTCTTCTAACTGAGGGTGGGAGTTAAGACTGGCTGAAACATAGCCTGCTGTAGTGTCTCTTTGATCTGAGCTATTTCTGCACTGAGATCTTTAAGAGAAGCAACACTTATCTTAAGTTCAGTCAACTCCGCCAGTACCTCTGGGGACAATTTTGGTTTTTCTACTCCAGGGCAATTGGTAGGTCGTAGGTCTTCTGACTGTACCTTGCTAACATGTGTCGCTGCCTGTAGGGCACTAAATTTCTTTTTATTTCTCCTTTCCATTTCATTAGCACAGGCTACATTTAACCGCTCTAGTAAAAGCTCATCTGAAGTCTTATAGTCCAGCAAGAGAGGCTGCATATCTACCCTAACGCTGTCACTCTGGAGACCACTGAGTATCGTGTGCAGGCACATATGCTGGACTAAACTTGGGTCGTACTGTAGTTCTGATTCTGATTCTCGAGATGCAAACAGTACCTTCTGCCTAAGACACAAGACTCTCATTAAGAAACTTTGAGGAGTCTCTTTGACATGCTGCACTTCTGAAGCTAACTGCTTATAGAGGTCGGTAGCACTCCTCTCCTGAAAATGAGCGCATAGGATGCATTTGAGTGTGGGAAGAGTGAGGTTAGGTTTGTCTTCCAAGTAATTACGTAGCTGCAAACTGGGGGAGATAGCCTTGATAACAGCATCAATGATTTCCATATCTATGTAACCCCTATTCAGTCCATTTTCAATTTGATGAACAAGGCTGGAGAATGTCACTTATCCCTCTGGCCTGGTTCACCTATTTGGCCAGCAATTTTGAAGTTCTTGCGCCGGTATGAGCTTGGCTGGGGCTGGGGAGACACACCCCCTATTTTCTGTCAGGTTGTGCAATGTTCCTACCACCTCTTCGTGCAACTGTTCCATTTTGTTGACAATGTAGGAGTTCTGTTGACTACAGGAGTGAACGCTGAACAGGCACGTCTTTACTGTCCTTCTGATGATCTCAGATTGGCCTCAGATGACAAGTACTCAACCGCCAACTTCCTGTTCTTCTTAAACAGCAACACCTCTTGTCATTGCCATCTGCCTGGTTTGTAGTGTTTGGGGGGATTTAGCTGGCTCAGAATTCAGTGAGCAGGTCATGGACACTGGACATCTGAACAGCAATTCCAGCGGTGCCTCCAAATGTTGCACCGTGCATTTTATCTTGAAACACAGAGAGAAATAATCAGGACACCTGAACACTCATCCCAGCCTGTGCCTCCAAATGTTGCACCCTGCATTTTATCTTGAAACACAGGGAGAAATAATCAGAACAGTGGTTCGTTGTTTCTTCTTCAATCCAACTTTACTGTTATATTTATCAACACCAAAAACCCATAATATACAATTACACCCATAAATATATATATTAGCAACATGTTAGAACCCAAAACATAATGTACAATTACACCCGTTCAATATACGGTCATAACTTGTTTTATCGTTTCTTTTTACAACTTCAAGAAGTCCTTCTCAACTATTCAACAGGGCAAACAATGAAATATCAATAACATAACTTCCTTGCTATGACCGTCAAAGACACTCTACAGCAGGGGTCCCCAAACTTTTTCCTGTGAGGGCCACATAACTTTTCCCTTCTCTGAGGGGGGGCCGGTGTCAGTTTGTAACAGAAAAAATGTGACGATTGTAGGGGAGCTTAAATTTTTTATTGTTTTCCAGAAAGCCACACATAACCAAATAACCCTTTCCAGGTTCTTTACAGACAAAAAGTCAGGAAACAAATAATAACACTATTAATGAAATAAATAATAACTAAATAACCCTCTCTGAGTTCTTCACAGAAAAAACAGGAAATAAATAACACTATTTATGAAATAAATAATAACTAAATAACTCTCTGGGTTCTTCATAGAAAAAAAGCCATGGAACATTAACTTTCTGTTGTGCCATGCACAATCTTAACAGATAAAAGTTCAGCTCAGTTGTCAGAGCAGAATCTCTCTCATGTCAACACTTTGCAGCACAGTGCTTGCTGGTGAATTCGGCAGTGGACTCGTAGCGGGGCGGTGAGACCCCTTTTTTCCAACTCCCGGTTCATTCGTCCCATTATTAGACCGCGAGTTTCGGCCACCATGCTAGGAGCCCCGTCAGTCGTGATGCTAGCTAGCTTTGAACAGTCCAGGTCCAACTTCTCCATGGTTTGGCACACTTTGTCAAAAGTATCCTCTCCCGTTGTAGTCCCTTTGATACTTTGGAGGGCTGCCAGATCCTCGCAAATCTCAAAGTTTGCGCTAACTCCACGAATAAAAAGGAGCAGTTGCGCTGTGTCTTGCACGTCCGTGCTTTCATCCAGTGCTAATGAAAAAAAGTCAAATTATTTTGTCTTCTGCTGCAGCTGAGCATATACATTACTCCCGATTTCTTCAACGTGTCTGGCGATTCTACTCGCCGACAGACTTACGGCATTAAATGCATCTTTCTTCTCGGGACACACTTCCTCCACGACAACATCGATACATTTCTTTAAAAACTCTCCATCAGTGAAAGGCTTACCGTTGCTTGCTATCAGTTTAGCAACCCGAAAGCTGGCCCGAACGGATGCCTGGTTCAGCTGAGCTTGGCGTAGAAATGTAGTCTGCTGAGATAATAGTCCAACTTTTAGCTTTGAGAGTTTGTCTCCTCGTATTTGGCCTTGCACGCTATCCTACTTGTCTTTGTGACGGGATTCATAGTGCCGGCGAAGATTGTATTTTTTGAATACTGCCACCGTCTCTTGACAGATGAGACAAACAGCCTTTTCTTTGCATTGAACAATAAAATAATCGTTTGTCCACTGCCGGTTAAATACCCTGCATTCTGAATCAATTTTTCTCTTAACTAACCTTTTCGCCATTATTCCGTTCTCAAACAGGTTCAGGTTGCAGTTTTTATATGCTTGAATAGCATCGCAATAGCCATGGCCCCAGGACTCCGCCCTCACCTGCGATCGTCCAGATGTCTCGCTAACACTGCTCGCGCATGCAACGGTGGAAGTGCCCAAATGCATCAAAGGGAAACACTCTCCCCACGCGTGTCACCAAAGAAGCAATGCGAAGGCGGCGCTTCACTGGGATGATTTGTGGGCTCAGCAGGGGTGCAATGAACCAAACACAAGATTAAAACGTCACAGTCTTCAAGGCCAAATAGGAAAAAAAATCAAAAATCATCATCAACCAGCGTCTCTGGTATTGTTCAGAGGGCCGGTCCAAATGTGCCGGCGGGCCGTATCCGGCCCGCGGGCCGTAGTTTGGTGACCCCTGCTCTACAGGATAATGGCGGCCGAAGGTAGCGTGCTGAATGTTATATCCATGTGCATGACCCGAGACTCGCTTGATGACCTTTAGAGCTCTGTTGATCTCCTTCTGCAGTCTTTTCCTGTCTGCTTCTGTGCTGCTTGAGTGCCACACTGACTTCAAATTCATTGTAGAGTTCTCTTTAGTCATGATGAATGACCTTCAGTAGAACCTTAACTATCATTTCTTGTGAAACCTGTTAGCTCATGGAGGATTTGACAGTAGAATTGTTGTTTTATGTTTACATGCGTTGAAAGCAACTACACGTATACAAGCATCATGAACTGGCTGGCACTATTTCTACTCACGCTTGACGCTTGAAAATAGGAGTCCAGTTTTTACTATTTTACTTTAAAATCGCAAGCTTTCACATTCTCCAAATGAAATGTGGTGAGTCGTAGATTATTTACGAATAAATTCACCTTATATGTTTATTTTCGACTTTTTTTCTCTGAAGTTGTATGTGAATGTGCATTTTGACGAGGACCCATTATTAGCATTGGGAAATAAATAAATATAGAGCGAGGGCGAGAGAGAGGGGGCACGTTGGATGAGCAGAAGACTAGACTATGTACTGGGGTTCTGGGTTTCAAATAAAAAAAATTGCATGTTCTCACCACGCTTGAAAACTCTTGGCTTTCTGTAAGTACTCCACAACTGAAAAAATTGCATTAGGTTAATTCAGTACTATAAATTGAAATCTGATGACAAATAACTAAACTAAGAAATGAGTGGAGCAAAGTGCCTCTCCCAAAAAGTCAGTCTATTTGGTGGTACTGAACATAGTGATTTTTGGGGAAAAAACAAATACCATGTGATATGAACAATTAACTCCGCTGACAAACCTTTAATAAGTGCACTATATTTTTATTGGTCTTATTTATTTAGCCAAGGTGAACATGAGCAGTAAAAGATTGTCATTGTAGTAGCAATCCTTGGACATGAAAATCCATCAGAAAGTCTGACCCCTCACAAATAAGCTGCGGGTAAATAGCCTTATTCAGTCCGCTAGTGATCCGAAAAGCCTGCCATGAGACGGCCATGTGATGTCAAGTGACTGCTTAGCAAGGACGCACAGGAACACAAGCACACAGACACGTCACTGGCTGGGCTTTGTGAAGCATTGGAGAGCCACCCACAGGCGGACATTTAGTCACCGCCCCCACTTTTTTTCTCATACCCTTGTTGCCTTTGCAAAGTAGCCAGAGGGAGGTATTTGTCACCTGCCCAGATGTTTTTCCAAGGTCCTTTGTTCTAACCAGTCAATCAGAAAGGCACTGAAATGACCCTAGCCGGATGTTAATTTAGGACCAATGGGCTCTATCTGTGTGTGACCACATTTAATACCAAGGAAGATATGTTATCAGGAGACACGGGAATGAGATACTGTAAAAATATATTAAAAACAACGATATGACACTCATGTTAGCACTTATGTGACATGCTAAAGTGTTTAATTTATTAACAATCGCATGTTGGGGATTTGCAACTGGTTTGGATTGTGTATATCGGTATTCGATTATTGATGCCTTATGCAAATAGCTTGACCAACACGGGAGATTTCCTTCATATCAGTAAAGCTGGATTGAGGAAGCAACAACGAAACACTATTGTGATTATTTCTCCCTGTGTTTCAAGCGAAAATGCAGGGTGCAACACTTACAAAGCACCATTACCGTATTTACTTGCATATAAGCCACTTTTGTCAGACAAAAAAAATGATGACTGAATCGAGGGTACGGCTTATATGGGCATAAAAACAGAGACATGCACGAACCTGCAACTTGGCGCCGCCATTACAATGTGACGTCACGACACATGGTGCCCTGACGAAAGACGTGAGACAATGCGGTCGATACGGTCATTGATTTCAAAATAGAGAAAAGATAAACAGGTAAAATGTTAAACAAAATTTATTTTGACGTCTTTGAATGAAATTCATGAAAAAAAAACTATCTTGCATAAAACGAGAAACGTTCCCGTCACTGCTCGCTCGGGGCACGGCCATCTTAGCAAGGTCGGGGCGCAGCCATCTTAGTGAGGTCGGGGCGCTGCCGTCTACATTTTTTTCACCAGGCGCAAGTAGCCTTGATTTTTAAATAATACAAAATTCTAGCTTGATATTTTTTCATTTTATTTCTTGTTCAAAAGTGACACTTATTGGAGTAATATCATCCATCAAAAGATTTGAGATATTTTGACATTAGAAGCAATATGACTGCTACAACATCTTAAACTTAAGGTAAGAAAATTGTAATTTCTGTAATTAGAAAGCATCAGGTGCTCATCAAGATAGACTTGTTTCTTTTTTCAAATTGAATAATTTAATATTTTCCATTACAAAGACAGGCATATTTACTGCCTTATGATATTGACCCTAATAATGTGCTTTTGATTCATACAGTATCTCAGAAATACCACATGTGATGATTTTTCTTAAGGTTTCCCCTTCAAAGTAACACATTTATAGTAATCCCTCATAAAAGCATGAACATGGAGGTGAAAATTGAGAATCAGGTTGCGGCTTATACGCGAGAAATTGTAAAATTTGACCATTTTAAGGGTGCGGCTTATATGCGAGTAAATACGTAAGCTTGGGAAAATGTACGTGGTTGCAGTTTTTTCTACTGAACTTTGTTGTCCTCACACTTTGGCCTCAATGGCCGACAGCAGAGGATTTAAACGGGAATTAATACTGCCTGTAAAGCTTCCTTGGGTTATAAGAAAATGTGTCTCACTGAGGTACAATCTATGATTATCCCCCCCCCCCCCCCCCCACACACACACACACACAAACACGATCTTAGGTGACAGTGCCCCTTTAACCTCCTAAGACCCAGACTCTTGCAAGGCATGCATTTTTATTTTCTCTTTGATATTTAGGCTAATTGGGACCTGATGAGTGTAAAAACAAAGAATTATCTTTTTACATGATGTAGTTTCTGAGAAAAATGACATCCACATCATAAGTGGATGCCAGGCCCGTGTGGTCCAAAATTTAACATTGTAGTCTTTGACAACCAAAGATGTGATGTCCACACATGTGGACGACAAGTTATAGGAGGTTAAGTCCTCTCACTGCCATCGCTAGTGATGTATTACAAATCAATGATTGCTTCTGATTGACAATTTACAGTCACCCTTTGATTGGGGCCTGAGCTAGATGTGATAGGGACCAGCTCTGCAGTGAACCTGAACTAGAGCCAGATATGTGGCATATAAAATGGATGGATAGATTAATGGAATTTAACAACACCACTTATATGTGCCCCTCCATTGTTGAAGTAACAACCACCTCAAGAAGTTCTTCATGGAGTACAGTTAAACCTAAATGGCATAGGTGCTCACCCTAACTGCTCCGATAACCTTTTAGGGTAAAACTAAACTGTAATCTAGGTTTTCCATCAGCCTGCCCACTTTATTGGGACTTTCTATTCTCTTAATAGATGTTGATCTAAATTATTCAACATCAATTATAAAAGCATCGGTGGAAGCCTGGGAATTTTACAGCAGGCATGTTTACCTCACTGTTCAGAGGTTCAAATCTCACCCTTCCTTTGAGCTTCCGTGCTTGCCTGAGTCTCTCTCAAGCATGGCAGCTTCTCAGTTGGATTGTATTGTAAACCGCAATTTCAACAAGATAAAAAAATAAAATACTACAACTGCCTGGCTTGCTTTCTAAATGTCTCATCAGCCCAAGGATATGGAAAAGCACAACCAAACAAAATGCATATGCCTTCTACTATCTAGCTCTAAACCTACATGCAACGTTTAGTCAGAACTTAATTCATGTAAATAATCAACCATAAGACAAAGAAAACAGCAATAGGGCTCTGTCGATCGATACACATACTTCTTTCGAGTATACCAACCGAATTCCATTGTGATCCATCCACAATAACAAAGTACTAATTTCCCACGATTAATGATAGAATTTTATTATTCTGCCCTGAGACAAAAATCAAATTTAAAAAAATCAGGCTCCATGGATTCATTCATACGATGCATCCCTGGAATTTACTGATTCATTTGTTTGTTCTAATTCATCCACAAATAACAACAGTTGTATTATATTAAGTTATGACTCCCATCAATTTTTATATGTATAAATTGGATCCTTAGAATGTCATTTTGGGGTAAAACATTCAATTTGACATAATTTTCATTGCTTGCACAAAAGACATACTAATGACTGCAATGCATCACTTGAATTTGAACAAGAACATCCATTTTCAAAAGGAGACGCCTTTCTGTGATCTGCCCTTTGTTGTGTAAGTTGCCATTTTAAGGCATTTTGAATTATTCAGAACTACCCATTGTTATTTTTATGCCTATAGGGCGCACTTTAAAGTTAAAAAAAAATCAGAAAGGATGGGGCACCCGATAAGGCAGTGCACATTGTGTGTGGGTTAAATACAGAAATTGATATTGAGGTTTATCAGGTGTTCTGTTGTGCCGTGACAGACGCTTAATGTATTTGTGTACCTGGGTAAATAAAATATAAAACTTTATGACAAGGGTTGACGAAGACACGATGGTTTAAATAATTCAATTCAATTCAATTTATTGGCGAAAGAAAAGCACAAATGCTAAGGGCCATGTAAAGAAGATAAAAGAAGTGTGTAAAAAAAAATAACACGGTGTTGTCACTGGTTCACGGCCAACACGTCATTCAGAGCTTTCTTGAACTGAGCGACCGTCGGCTTCTCGACCACACTCTGCGGAAGCCGGTTCCTAGGTCCGGCGATGCGCACCGAAAAAGCAGCCTTCCGCCGATTTAACCGGAACCTGCGAGGATACACCTTCCATGGATGGCCCCTCAGACCTCGATCAGGTGCGGGCGTGAAGAAGAGATCGCGGGGCATGTTGTAGTCACCGTGGAGGATGTTGTAGGACAGTATCAGGTCCCCTCGCAAACGCCTAGCCTCAAGGGTCGGAAGATTGAGTCGCTGGCATCTTTCCTCGTAGGACATTGTGCTGAGGTCGCGGATACACTGATGGGTTGACAAAGTTAAGTTTCCGGAGCATGAAGCGTGGTAACACCCAATTGCAGGGAAGCAGGTAAAGACGGGAAGTGCGGACTTGACTTTCATTTATTTGGTAACAAAAACCTCACAAAAAAATACCAGGAAACAAAACTTAGCGCCCTGCGATCGGCTGGCCACCGCTATTATTGCACCCACCCACAGAGCTGGTGATAAGTAGACCGCTACGGACACGCCTCCTGTATATACCGCTCATAGGAATTCTCTTTAGAATTGAGGTTTAGCTGCATTTGTGTTTTTGAAATAAAATAAATTCCGCTTAGATATTTTTTCATTTTATTTCTTGTTCGAAAGTGACAACTATTGCAGTAATATGAACCATCGAAAGAATTTAGATATTTTGACATTACAAGCAATATGGCTGCCACAACATCTTAAACTTCTGATAGGAAAATTGTAACTTCTGTCAAAAAGCATCAGGTTCTCATCAAGATAGACTTATTTGTCTTTTTTTTAAATTGAATAATTTGATATTTTGCATTTACAAAGACAGGCATATTAACTTCCTAATGATATTGATAATAATGTGCTTTTGATTCATACACTATCTCAGAAATACCACATGAGAGGATTTTTCTTAAGGTTTTCCCTTCAAAGTAACACATTTGTACTCCCTATTAAAACCGTGGATATGGAGGAGAAAATTGTGAATCAGGGAGCTGCTTATAAGCGAGAAATTGTAAAATTCAACAATTTTAAGGCAATTTTAAGGGTGCAGTTTATACGAACGGGCAGGTTATTTGCGAATAAATACCGCAATTGTTTATTTTTTGTCAACGATAATAATAATAACTATTGGACAGGGACATGACATTGTCAAGGTGATTGCCATATTCAATGGCTATGACCATGTTGTCATCAATCTTTAGGACATTGTTTCAAACTTTGAGCCATATTGAACATTTCTAGCTTATTTCTCAAAGTACAGTGGTACCTTGAGATACGAGCTTAATCCGTTCCGGAACTGAGGTCGTATGACAAGATTCTTGTAACTCGAGCGGACGATTTCCATTCAAATGAATGAAAAACAAATTAATTCGTTCCAGCCCTCTGAAAAAACACCAAAAACAGGATATTGGATTGGAAAAAATGTTTTATTTCTTCTAATTCGCCATATATTAACAAAGTAACACATAACTAGTGGTTTAATAGTAATAAAATGTGTTTAATCTAACTAAAATTGGGCAGATTTCGCCGATGGGAGACAGAGACGTTTGGGGGGGTGGGGTTCGTTTTTTTTTCCACGACAACCCACTCGTAAACGGAACAAACAAATTTAAATTAACTTGGATTAATATATACAGACACTCAAACATACGTTTAATGTAACTTTACACAAAACTGAATTCTAATTTTGTTGTAATCTTTTGTTACCTTCGTTTTCCGGGTTGGCGGTTTGCCATGCCTCCACCCTCACGTTCGCTAT
This sequence comes from Stigmatopora argus, assembly GCF_051989625.1. NCBI lineage: Eukaryota > Metazoa > Chordata > Actinopteri > Syngnathiformes > Syngnathidae > Stigmatopora > Stigmatopora argus. The sequence continues at coordinate 12,828,880 of NC_135402.1, forward strand.
CGATGGACTGTTTGCTGTTGTATTGCCTTCAAACTATTCCCAAAATGATGCACACAAATGTCCTCACAATAGGATAACGCACGACCACTTGCCAACGAGAAATAGTCTTTAAAGAACGATCGTGGGAGCTTCTTTCCTTAGAAAGAATAACAGGAAATACAATAGTTGAGCTTACCCACGTATTGATTGTGGGTAACGAAGTTTTATTCTGAGAAAGGTTGCCATTGCCTATGGGTGTTGTGTGCACGAGTATACTTCATTACCCAGAAAGCCCTCTTTTTGCCCGCGCGTTGTGCGTTTCCTGGTCGTATGAGAAACTCGTCTGAATTAATCGTTACGTGCTCGTAGATATTGTTATACACGACAGATATGCAAAAAAGACCTGGCTTAGTCGCATCACGAAATTTTGATCGCATGACGGGCGAATTATTCGATCGAAATTTCCGCCGTAAGACGAGAATTTTGTACGACGAGCGGCGTATGACGAGATACCACTGTACTAAGACCACGTTCTTCATCTTTATTGCAGTCCTTGTTTTGGGAGAAATTAAACTTCCACTTCACTCCTCCGCGCCGTCCTGCCGTCTGAGCCGCCCGTCTATTTTTGGATAATGGCGATGGCGTCCGGCCATTGCCCGAACATAAACGGACACCCAACTTCCACTTTGTCTTCTTGTGGCCATGTCTGGTCTACATTATCCGTAATAATCATCATCACATTATCCGCGATATTCGAGGAATTACTGTACTCACCTGGCTAAGCGGGTGATGGAAACATGTCAGGTCACAAAACGACCTAAAACACAATTTTCTGTTATAAATTAATCATTTAAGGCATGAGGACGGTCGAACTTGTGGATTTAGGCTAGCTTTTTCATGAAGCCAGCCAGCAGCTTCCCAACACATGCGATCCGTGTGAAGCCTGGCATTTTCAGTTCAGCTCTTCCAAAAAACTTGTCACTGCCTGTTACGGCCAGGGCCAGGCCAGACCTCGTTCGCCACCGGATCGCCGGCTGATGTCGCAGGCATGGGTCGCTGGATTGCCGGTCGACCATTGGGGAAATTAAACTTCCACTTCACTCCTCCGTGCCATCCAACAGTCAATTAGCCGTCCAGAGACCTCCATTTTCAGATAAGTGCAACGACATCAGCCCACTGCCTGGACTTAAATGGAATCTCAACTTCCACGTTGCTCCGCCTCAATAAGAAGGACAGACTGGGGGTGTGAAGTCTGCAGCCGCAACACAGTGGTGTGAAAGAGCTCGCAAGCGCCTGCCACATCGGCAAAAGGGGGTATATACGCAGTTATTGCGAGAACTCAAACGCGATGTCAAATGCCCTGATACTAACAGCTGCTAGCTCAAAACCATCCAGGGAGACGAGCGAGTCCGGTGTTAATTCATTCAGGCAGGTCTTCTTGAAGAACATAATACAACACCCCTGATAATCCTGTTGCAGCCTGGTAAGCGCCGTTAGCTCTTCCATCTTATTGGGAAGAGATCTTACGTTCCCCATAATAATAGATGGAATGCTAGGTCTGAAGTGTGGCTTTTTCTCCCGAATTTTTGTCTAGCTCTGCATCCTCTTCTCTTCCTCTTTAACTCTGCGGAGATAACCAGAGGCATCCAGGTGTTGCGTAGCGCTAACAACTGATCCCATGTGTAAGACAGCGGAGGCATGGCTGAATGGGTCAAAAAAAAGTCCAGAACTTGCAGAAAGAAACTAAACTACCGTATTTTCACGACTTTTTGGCGCACCACATTTAAAGGCGCAGTCTCAGTAACAAGTGCTATTTCTGTATTTGACAGACACACAAGGGGCACCGCACTAACAAACGCAGCCAGGCATGGCAAAACATACACCAGCTTAAACATACGGGCACACGCTAAAAACACGTTTTTAAAAAAGCAACGGAAGCAAAACTGAGTTCGGTTGTACCTTATTTAGCCATTTTACAATGTACTCACGTTTTTTGATCAAACATCACCCACAAATCCATCAAAGTCCTCATTTTCTGTGTCCGAAAGGAACAAGTGTCCAAATGATTCATCAAAAACGCCGGGCTCCCTCCCTTCGTTGTCGGAGTCACTCACATTGCCATGTGGCTACACAGAAATGATGCCGGCTTTGGCAAAAGCTCGAACAACAGTGCAAGCAGACACGTTAGTCCAAGCGGCCACAATCCATTCAAAAATAGTGGCGTAACTTGCCCGGCGCTGCCTCCTACTCTTCGTAAAGCTGTGTTTGTGACCTATCATCCATTATTCCCATGCCGCTCGCAAATTTGCTTTGAATGCCCGGTTGATGCCGATCTCCAGCGGTTGGAGTTCTTTAGTTAAGCCTCCGTGAATGACGGCAAGCTCAGAGTTCATTTTCGTGACTTGGTTTTTCACCGCTGCTGTGAGTCGCAAATCAAAAGTGACGGCGAGCCATCCAGTCTCTTAACATACACCTCACGTAGCCAATCTCTCATTTTCTCCTCGTCCATCCAGCCCTTTGGTTTGCCTTCACGATGACGCCGGCTGGAAATTTTTCTTTCGGCAGCGTCTTTCGCTTAAAATTCACCATAGGTGTTAGTTTCTGTCCATTAGCATGGCAACCAAGAACGACAGTAAAAGCGATCATCTTAAACACACCCCCTCCGCATGCCTGACCCCACCCACGTCCGCCTTTTCTCTATATAAGAAGCGTGTCGGCCGGAAGTGCTCTCAGTCAGGCTTTGGAGCGAGCTCGGAGGATACACACAGCGCTTCTTTAAGACTTTTCAGTGCGCCTTATAGTCGTGAAAATACGGTAAGAGAAAAAAGACTACCTCTCACATAATTGGAAGAGTGGAGTCTTAAAAGTAAAGTTCTAAACATTAAAGTATGAAGTAAAAAGTATAATGTAAAGTATCAAGTAAAGTATTAAAAATCAATAAAACAAAAACAAAAAATTTTAAAAAGCTGTAAAAACACATACGAGTAAGGACTGGCGGAGCCGCTTGAACGGCGCCATTTCGCCATTTTGAAATAATAATAATTATAGCCTGTGACACACATTTCTATCAGCAGGACGGGATGCTAGACGGGTGCCTGCAATATTAAAACAGACAACTGTGTAATGGGCCGTGGACCCCAAAGGGAAAAGAGAAAATTAAAAGGAAAACAGAAGATTCAACAACATTTCTAGGTATGGATTGGATTGGATTGGATAACTTTATTCATCCCGTATTCGGGAAATTTCGTTGTCACAGTAGCAAGAGGGTGAGAATGCAGACACAGAAAATACATTTTAGACATAAATAGATAGGTAATAAGTAAGTTAATAAATAAAATAAAAACATGAATAAATATATAAATAAATAAGTGTGTTGCTGAATATATATATATATATATATATATATATATATATATATATATATATATATATATATATATATATATATATATATATATATATATATATATATACATATATATATATAAACGTATACGTATAAACATACATAAATACACATAGATGTACATGTATACATAAGGTATATGTATATATAAACCAGTGGTGTGCCGTCAGGGCCTTCAGGGCCTTCTCTGCTAGCCTAAAAAATATCTGAATCACAGACTGATGTTAATTATATTTTTACCATGAATACTTATTAAATAATTCCAAATTGTCTGTCAGCTTCCTTTCATTGCTTTCCCCCTGGTTGCACTGCTTCCAGATGTGTGTTTTCATATTGAAACATTTAACCAACCACAGACAGACGTGGTGGTGGAGTTATCATCTATGCTAAGGGCGAGCTAAAGCCCTCCCTTTGTCCTCTCCCTCCCGCTGCTCAACAGACCGACTTCTTTGAGGTTGTGCGATGCAATATAACTGTGGGCGGAGTCTGTCTGCCTATCTTGGGAGTCTACCGATCTCCACAAGCTACCGCCGAAGACGACAACCACGTAATCAGTGCAATTCGCTCGGTCTCATCACACCAGGACTGCCTTATTGTTGGCGACTTCAACGCACCATCAATAGACTGGAGCGATGTCGTCTGCTCATCAGCCGACCGGTTCGACCAGGCACTCCTCGACACAGTTGATAACTGCTTTTTAACACAGCATGTTGCAGCTCCGACGCGCTTCCGCAGTAACCAACGCCCGTCTCTTCTGGACCTGGTACTCACGTGCTACCCGTCGTCGGTATCGTCTCTCATCATCCTCCCGCCGCTCTCCATGTCTGACCATGTGGTGCTCAAGTTCAACTGGCACGCAACAATTCCGGCCTTACAGAGCGAGATGCTTCCGAAGAGAAGGTTTGCTACCCTGAATCATCACGCATTGGAGGAGGCTTCCGAGGCTGTTGACTGGGCTTCCTTCATGGAGATCACTTCAGTCGGCGAGCTGTGGGCATTGTTGAAACAATCCATACTCCGGGTGACTGAGCGCTCAGTACCATTGTCGATGCCACGGCACCAGAAGCACAAACCCTGGGCGACGCAAAAGGTGAAGCGGGAACGGACTCTCAGAGATGTTGCTTGGCGCGAATTCCAGGAACGAGGCACGGCAGCTGCATATGAGGTCTATAAGCAGCAACGAAATAGGGCAGTGTTCACTGAAAGGCAAGAGCGGAGCAAGTATGAGCTGAGGTTGGCGCAGTCATCTCGTGCAAACCCCAAACGCTTCTTCGCCCATGTTCAAGCCAACAAACGTCTGCACAATCAAGTGGTTAAACTCAGGGATGCTGATGGAGTCGGTGTCACGGATGCAGAGGGGCAAAGCTCTCTTTTTGCTAGGGTGTTCGCAGGCTTTTACAAAGCCGATGATGGGCGTCCAACACCCCCATTTGCTCGGGATGTTCCCCCAATGCCTGCAGTTGCCATTACACCTCCTGAAGTCTACCGAGCCTTGATGTGTCTGGACGCCACTAAAAGCCATGGTCCGGATGGTATTCACCCGAGGGTCCTCCAGGCACTCGCTCCGACCATAGCACTTCCCCTCGCATATCTCTTCACATTGTCCTTGCAATCAGGTGAAATCCCCGAAGACTGGAGACGGGCCGTCATCTGCCCTATCTACAAGAAGGGAGACCGAGAGGACCCGTTGAATTACCGACCGGTCTTCCTCACTTCAGTAATCTGCAAAATGTTAGAATCAATTATCAAAACGTCCATGATGGCCCATCTCCAGAACACAGCGGCGATCTCCGATAGTCAGCATGGATTCGTGTCCAAGAGATCCTGCCTCACCAACTTGCTGATGATGGAGGAATGGGTCACTCAATTAATGGACGATCGACAAACTGCCGACCTGGTCTTCCTGGACTTCGCCAAGGCGTTTGACTCGGTCAACCATCGCTTGCTACTCCGCAAGTTGGAAGCGTATGCGATTCACCCAGCGGTCGTGAGGTGGATTGATGCGTTTTTGGCTGGCCGCACCTTTCAAGTACAAGTCAACGGCATACTTTCAGAGACTCACAACGCCCCCAGTGGTGTCCCCCAAGGCTCCGTTCTTGGACCACTGCTGTTCGTGGTGTTTGTAAACGACCTGCCAGAGCACATCTCCCAGCGGGTTCTCCTCTTCGCCGATGATGTGAAGCTCGTTGCTCCCCGGAGCGACTACGAGGACCTGCGTAGGTGCCTTCATCATGTGTGGAGTTGGTCGAACCTGTGGGACCTGCGGCTCAATATCACGAAATGCAGTCATCTGGCTATTGGGGCTCCTCCTGATTCACCTCTTGACTTTGAACCTGGACGCCTGGAACTGGAGCGAACTCAACGGTGCAAAGATCTGGGCATCATTGTCGACGACACGTTCAAACCATCGGCCCAATGCATCCAAGCAGCCAACAAAGCTCGTGGAGTACTGTTCCTAATGTTCCGGTCCTTTGCCGTCATCACAGCAGACATCTTCCTTCCGTTGTATGTTTCCCTGGTGAGGCCCATTCTCGAGTATGGGATCCAAGCCGCATCACCGTACCTCGCCAAGGACATCCAGCATCTGGAGCGGGTCCAGAGGCTTGCAACGAGGATGGTCCGCGGCCTCAGCTAAATGTCGTACGAGGAAAGATGCCAGCGACTCAACCTGCCGACCCTTGAGGCTAGGCGTCTGCGAGGGGACCTGATACTGGCCTACAACATCCTCCACGGTATCTACAGCGTGCCCCGCGACCTCTTCTTCACGCCCGCACCTGATCGTGGTCTGAGGGGTCATCCGTGGAAGCTGTACCCTCGCGGGTTCCGGTTGAATCGGCGGAAGGCTGCTTTTTCAGTGCGCATCGCCGGTTCTTGGAACCGGCTTCCGCAGGGTGTGGTCGAGAAGCCGACGGTCGCCCAGTTCAAGCGGGCTCTGGATGACTTTTTGGCCGTGAACCAGTGACTACACCGCGTTTTGTGCACATTTCTTGTATCTTGTTACATGGCCCTTAGCCTGGTGCTTTTTCTTGCCAATAAATTGAATTGAATTGAATTTCAACCATTATGTGTTGCCAGGGTCAGAAATCTGCCTCAAGGCCTTCACAATCAGTTCAGCAGGCTCTGCTGCATAAACCAAGCGTCAATAAAACTGTTGCTTTAACCAATCAGAATTCGATTTGGCGAGACCAAGGCCTTCTCGCAGGCGTAGGGATACGTCATTGCTGTTACGGGCGGGGATGGAGGACCCCAAAGCAGGCGAGGGTGCGAGTCTGGTTCGTTCAAATCTTTATTTCGATCGTCCGCGAGGCGGGCGAGCACAAGAGGGGACGGCGCAGGCGGGTCGATAGCCGTAGCGGGATCGTCGGTTGCCGTGGAGTCCGTGTGGCGTGCACTGGTTCGAAGGCGTGTTCGTTGTCCGTGGTGCGTATTCCGTGCTCGTTGTCCTTGGTCCGTGATCTGTGGTCGTTGTCCTTGGTCCGTGGTCGTTGTCCTTGGTACATGATCCGTGGTCGTTGTCCTTGGTCCGTGATCCGTGGTCGTGGGGGGGGGGGGGGGGAGCGTGGTCGGAATCCTGGGTGTAAACAAGAGGTCGATTATCAATAAGACAGGCAAGGTAAAACGCGAGAGGGTACCTCACAGTATTCTGATTTGACGATCCAGCAGCATGGTCATGTTCCTGGTGGCCTTAAATACTCCTTGTAGGGTAATGACTCACACCTGGCAGCACTCGAGTCATTAGGGGCTGGACCTGTGATTGGGTGACAGGCGCAACCAGCCACTAGTCTAGTCTGGGGCCTGACAATTGCCTTCTCGCAGGCGTAGGGATACGCCATCGCTTTCACCAACTATGATTGGCTAGTGATAGAGTAGGCGGGCCTAAGCCAGAGTGAGCCAGCCGGTACACGGCGACCAAAAGACGGCGACCAAAAGACGGCGACCAAAAGACCGGCGACCAAAAGACCGGCGACCAATCGACCGCACACGGAGCCAGCCAGAGATCGCAAACTCCACCCACAATGGCTGACGGAGGAAAACAAATTTCGTTGCAGATTTGCTAACAAAGCCATTTTCCAGATGGACTTTTCCAGATGAAAAATGGACATCATTAAAAAAGGGTGGTCAACTCTGAAGCTAGCAAGCCTGTTACAACCGGGAAAAGGGTTTGCCTGCCACTTTCAGTTCGCTAACTACGAGTGCTACCCCTGGCTGGTACACGGTTGATTGGTCGCCGGTCTTTTGGTCGCCGTCTTTTGGTCGCGGTCTTTAGGTCGCCCGGAAGTCTGGTCGCCGGTCTTTTGGGTCGCCGGTCTTTTTTGTTGCCAGTCTTTTTTGTCGCCGGTCTTTTGGTCGCGGTTTGGTCGCCCAAATGATCGGCTGCTGCCATCTACTGTCAATTTATTAAAAAGAAACAAAGCAAATTCACAGATGGTATTTTTATTGAAGCAGTCCAATGAACATTCATTCTCTCTGGGAGAACTTGCAATGTTGAAATACTTTAGATTAGATCAGGGGTCTCAAACTCGCGGCCCGCGGGCCAACTGCGGCCCTCGGGACGATAATTTGCGGCCCCCATCTTAATATGAAAGATTAATGTTCGTGCGGCCCGCAAGATTGATATGAATGACACTTGTTGTGTTCGGAGCTGAATGAACCAATCACGGTGAGGTATACGGCTCTGGAGGGCGGGACATCGGCCGGGCTGTCCAGTGCCTCGCTCACTCACTCAATCATTCCTCCAATCAGCTGGGCGGAGGAGAAGACGTGAAGCCGATCACTCCGCTCGGTGCGCACACTCCTCCGCTGCTCTCAGCATAGAAATGAATGAGTTAAGTTCAACCCGAGACTCATTCCAAGTGGAAACACATATTACAGAGCCCCAGAGATGTCTCTTTCAAAGCCTGCCGTGAAGAGAAAGGTCGGTGATGAGCACAGACAGTTTCAAGAAAAGTGGGGAGTGCAATATTTCTTTGTTGAACATAGGGGCACCCCGACGTGCCTCATTTGCACTGAAAAAGTTGCGGTGCACAAGGAATACAATTTGAAACGTCATTATACTACGAGACATGCTGAGGAGTACGAAAAATACCAGGGAGATGAGAGAGCCAACCAGATTGCCAGTCTTAAAACCCGTCTTCTGAGGCAACAGGATTTCTTCAAGAAGGCTACCAAAGACAGTAATGCAGCAGTTGAAGCTAGCTACGCCGTTTGTGAGTTGATTGCTAAAGCAGGAAAGCCATTCACAGAAGGTGAATTTATCAAAAAGTGCATATTACAGGCTGCACATATTGTCTGTCCAGAAAAGAAAAGTCAGGGTGTCTCCTCTTGATTTCTGCATGCTTTTATGTATGTCTAAACGACAACCCTGATAATGATAATATATTTGGTATTGCTTGGCATTGAAGGATGATCTTGGCATCATTGGAATTATGCTTTCAGACTAAATTTTTTTGGGGATTGTCATATTTTTAAGGTTTTTTTTCATAAACAGTGGCAGTCTTTAAATGTCCACTCTTTGGATATGAATTATACCATCTAAGAGCTGCTTGTTCAAACTTGTGCTGTCTTGACCACAAAATACCAAAAATGAGTTGTAAAGATGCTAAACCAGACAGCTACTTGGCTGTGGAGGAACTCAGAGACAAGACAGCTGTGAGACGTGCTTGTTGGTGTCTGTGTCTAATTAGGCTGCAGATTTGATGCTCACACTCAATCCCTCTCTGGTGTGATTACATAACGACCGATGCGGAGAAAAATCTGTGCAGGCAACCTAGCGGTATGCATATAAAAATCAAAAGTTGAATGAATTTTTTTTTTTAATTCATCGAGTCCGGGTGTGACCTAGAGACATTGTAAAGAATCTTGCAGCTTCATTATATCACCCAGTTTCCATCTTGTGTTATTAATTTGTTGTCATAGATCCACCCTGATGTCTCCTTGTCATATGCTAGGTGCAAAAAGTTAGTGGTTCAATAATAGCATGAGATACACATTATGGAGTTATCAAGGCTGATATTTTAATGATCGACAGCAAGACCTTCGATCAGCATTAACAACTATTGGGTTGTGCTGACATGGTAAACACTACGAACATATCTATCAAGACTACTCGCGTCTGGCCAGTCTGAGCACGTTTAAATACGGTAAGATGGCGACGCCCTGAGTGAGCAGTGGCAGGCACAAAAGTGAAGTTTTGCAGCTTTAAAAAAACTCTCTTTTGAAAAATGGTTGTTTAACAAATAAAAGATTGAGTTTACACACTTAGAGTAGGTGAAGAAATTCAATCACTCGTCTATTAGGATCCGACAGACGTTTCTGGCCACCATAAAAAAATGTCAACTCTATACGTTGCACGGTTTGGACAAACGAAATAATCTTAACATACACACACACCCTTAAATCACGTTTTATAAAGATTATAGATTAATTTATTATTGTTATTAGCACCTATTTTGTTCAAAAGCTCCCAAGCCATTTGACAGATTGACACGAAATGTACAGAAAACATTTACCTTCTGTTTAACGAAAACCTTTTACTTTTTCAATAAAACATTCCATTTATTAATTATTAATTTATTACTATTATTAGCACCTAATATCTTCAATAGCTCCAAAGCCATTTGATGTATTGGCAACAAATGTACAGAAAAGACAGGTAATTACCGTCTGTTTAACAAACACCTTTTAGTTTTCAATAACACACTCCATTTATTAATCACTTATTAATTTATTATTGTTATTAGAACCTAATATCTTCAATAGCTCCCAAGCCATTTGACTTATTGACACCAAATTTACAGAAAAGATAGGCAATTACCTTTTATTTAAAGAACACCTTTTGTTTTTTAATAACATATTTCATTTATTAATTATTACTGTATTACGGTTATCAGCACCTAATATATTCAATAGCTCCCAAGCACGTTGATGTATTGGCACCAAATTTACAGAAAACATATGTATTTACCTTCTGTTTAACGAACACCTTTTAGTTTTTCAATAACACATTCCCTTTATTAATTATTAATGTATTGCTATTATTAGCACCTAATATCTTCAATAGCTCAAGAGAGCAGCAAGCTAACATATTTCAGGTCAGGCATACTCATCAATAATACTTGCAAATGCTCAAAGCTTGAGTTTACACACTTTGAGAAGGTGAAGAAATTCAATCACTCGTTGTTACGAGTTCCCCTGGTGGTAAGATATACCAGGGAGTTGCAACTACCACAGCAGAAAAACCCGGCCAATGAGGAGACAGAAACACAAGGCAATTAGCATTAAATGATAATTTATTAACAACAAAGTCCACAGAAAACCGTGACTATGGGACAACATAGGGGAAGCAAAAGATACTAAAGTGGCACCCTTAAATGAAAAAGGTAAAAAAACACCCTTCCAGACAGGTGTTCACCCCCAAAATACAGGAAATAAGGCCTAAGAGTGCCACTGTCAGAACTGATGGAATAAAAGTCTAGACATGGGAATAAGCTACATGTATAAGTGCAACAAACTATATGTATACCCTGGGGTGTCTAAACTTATCTAAAGTCCCCCGATGCAGCCCAAAATAATTAACTTTATCAACATAAATACTCAATATAACAATGAATATCGTACTCACAAATCAGGTGAAGCTGGGGCAAACAAAACTTACATAACTAGACAATTGGTGCCTTCTAAAGCAATTAAGGAATCCACTGCCTTATGAAAAAGAAGAGGGTTTAAATAAGGGCAGGATGTGGATCTTGATTGGAGGACGGATGAGTGGGAAGTCGTCACAGCTGTGTTGGCCTGGGCAGGGCTTTGCCACAGGGGTGGAGCCACAGTTCCAGGCACCTGCAGAAAAAAACCCCCACAAAAACAACTCAACCTACAACACTCATCTATTAGCCAGTTTCTGGCCACCATAAAAAATTTCAACTCTCTACATTGCACGGTTTGGACAAACGTAGCGAGAGAATCTTAACATAAACACACACACTCACACACCCATAAATAACACTTTATACGGATTTTAGATAAAGAAACAAACCTAATGGGGATAGAACGTACGCACACTGACAGGGAGACAACATGACCAAACACAAGCAGCAAACAAGAAGCAATACTCCGACGCCGACGTCACCAAACATTTTCCTTATATACCTCCCAGGGCTAATCAAATTAACACAAAACAGCTGGCTATGAGGGTAGGTGAAAACACGCACACACATACACACACACCTCCACCAAAATGTGACACTGCTCTAGCATGATCAGAAACTATTTCCAAATATTATTTCGTCACTTACCAACCAGTTTACAGGGCCTTTCTCATCCCAAATTTCCCACCTACTTCTCATCACATTTTTTGAACCGCTTCATCCTCTCTCTGATGCATATAGGGCGTACCCTCGATTCAGTCATCATTTTATTTGTCCGACAAAAGCGGCTTATATGCGAGTAATACAGTATATATGGGTGACAGCGGAGGAGAATGATTACTTCGGATGAAGCATTTCTGCAGCATTTCGTTACCTCACATTCCCTCACTTTTTACTTTTTTCCCTGCCTCATGACCTCTCATTCTTTCCCCTCCTCCTCTGGCGTTCTCTCATCTCCCCCGCTGCATCATCTGCTCTGAGCACCCTTTCTCTGCCTCTCTTACCCCTCCTACTCTTCCCCACGTCTGGCTGTTTGAAACTGGAGCAACAACATCTTAATCGAGGCTTAAAGACGTGACAGGAATTTCTGAACAGCCCCAACTCTGCAGTGGAGAGATTCTCTCACACTCACACTCACTGCTCAGCAGCCAATTAGCAGCTCCCGATTCAATGCCAAATGAATGACTGCACGTGGATGAGGTGGTGATGTGTTTGTGTGCGGTCCTCATAAGCACTAAGATATAGAGAAGATAGTTGGGGGTATCTTTTATGTGATTGAAGGAAATAATATGATTATGGGTCATTAAAAAAACATCTCCATTAAGGGAAAGAATGAAACAAGAAGGATGTGGGAGTTTGCACATGAGGTTTGCACGTGAGGTTTGTTTGTGCGGTGTAACCATGTTGTCTCACAACTGCCATTGCGAGAACAATGAATATAATTTACATGGACCAGATCTTTGCTTTCTTATCCTCCTTCGTTCTCGTTTTTTTTCTACGTATCATTCCACCCCACTTTTTTTTTTAAATCTCCTGCCTCCGCTTTAGGGAGTTCATCCAAAGGTGAAGCCAACTAAAAAAATGCTGTGATATTCTTTTTGTATATCAGCAATATTGACAACAGCTTTGACACAGTATCCCACGATAGTGATGTGTTGTTTGGGAACACACTTTTCGTCATCTTTCTTTAGAGACGGAATATGCCCCAACACAGAAAATCTGCCATCTCGGTTGTTGTTGACCCACTTTCCTACCTGGTTCTTCCTACTGACTCCATGCAGACAACTGAAACTAAATATTAACATTTAAATGCAATGGCATATGATTTTGTTTATATATATATATATATATATATATATATATATATATATATATATATATATATATATATATATATATATATATATATATATATATATATATATAATATTAACAGACCTAATTGGGTTGGGGTAGAATGTGTCATTTTATTTCAGCTTTGACTTGTGATTTTTTTTCCTTTGTGTTCTTAGTTATTTCAAATTACTGTACCCCAAGTACAAAATTACACATACGCGTGCCATACAATGAGTTATTCCTAAATAAGTACATTTTTTTAAAAATATTATTCATTAATTCATCTTCCATACTGCGTGCCTCACAAGGGTTGTGGGGTTGATGGAGTCGATCCTAGCGGATTTCGGACGAAAGGCAGATTACACCCTGGACTGGTCGCCAATCAATCATCGGGTACACAGAGAGACAGACAACTATTTGCACGCCCAAGCATACCACCACCAACTGGGAATTGATCCCACGCTTGCCCACACAGAAGTCAGGCGAGTGAACCCCTACACCAGGGTTGGCCAACTCCGGTCCTCGATGGCCCCAATCCAGTCTGTTTTCCATATCTCCCTCTTCTACCACATCTGAATCAAATGATCAACTCATCAGCAAGCTGTCCAGAAGCTTCATACCGATCCCGATTATGTGATTCACGTGTGTTGGTAGAGGGAGACATGGAAAACAGACTGGATAGGGGCTCTCGAGGTCCGCAGTTGGCCACCCCTGGCCTACACCATCCGATGGCTTAATCATTGTTAGTATTCTTTAATTTTCATGAAGGTCTATTGAGTCCAGGCAGCTGCATGATGAATAATTGTTTAAGTCTGCCACCTTGTGGGGAAATATATTGGAAGCGCTTCAAAGCCCGTCTAATTTTTTATTTATTTATTTATTTTTAAGAATAAGGCTGAATGAGCTTGGATTGGTTTTGGTAAACTCAAAATTGAGAAGTAATGATTTTTTGAAAATACTAATTGTATAGACTAGACCTGGGCAATTAATTCCACAAAGGGTGGGTGCAGGTTTTTGTTCCAACCCATAAGGGGAAACCTTTCCAACAATCTGGTATCTTAGAAGTGCAATCAGTGGATTGCAGTCAGGTGCGTATTGTTTCAGCAGAAATCTAATTAGTTAAACTGTCTGTGCTGGATTGGTTGAAACAAAAACCTGCACGAACAGCGGCCCTTGAGGACCGGATTGCCCAGGTCTGTTATAGACTGGCATTCTGATACAACATTGTTTTTTTCTACATTTACATTTTTTTTCAATGAAATCTTGGGCTATATAGTTTAGCAATTTGAATCGGAGCAAACTACAGACCAATACAGTAATCAACTTGACAAATCTCCATTTGTGGACCTTTCTGTTATGAGGCGGTGTGCGGAGAGCGTGGTTGGACCCAGATGCAGGGAAGCAGGCAGACACGGGGAGCAAGGGTCCACTAATGTCCCTTTAATAACTTTTGTACACAAAAAAACAAAGCCTTGAATACAAAAAACAGGGAAAGTGACAAACTAAAACATAAGACAAATGAACCAAACCTTACATGGAAAACAAGAGGAATGAAGAGCACTGGACATGAACGTAGGACAGGTACATGACTGAACAGGGCAGGGTAGAAACGGACATGAACACCAGATAATCTGACAAGAGGTGACACATACATAGGGTTTTAAAAGACAGACATGGGTTGACAAGACAATTTGAAACACCTGGGAGACACGAGGGTCAGCGAGCAGGAGAGACACTAGGGTCGCGGAAACGACAGGTGAAATCAATGGACAATCACAAGGACAGGTCAAACAGGGGAGAAACCCAAACACCAAAACCGTAACAAAACATGACAGAACCCATAGCTATCACTTTCTTGTTCTCCACGTCTTTATGTGAGTTATCATCGGCACTATGGCTACAAACTTCAAGCCTACAGTGGGGCATATAAGTATTTAGTCAACCACCAATTGTGCAAGTTATCCTACTTGAAAAGATTAGGGAGGCCTGTAATTGTCAACATGGGTAAACCTCAACCATGAGAGACAGGATGTGAAATGAAAAAAAAAACTGAAAATCACATTGTTTGATTTTTAAATAATTTATTTGCAAATCATGGTGGAAAATACCTATTTGGTCAATACCAGTTCATCTCAATACTTTGTTACAGTCAAATCACACTATTATGCCACCCGTTGGGACCGAGCAAAAGTGGCATAGTAGAGAGAGTGGCATAACAACGAAGGTTTTTAAAAACGGTTTTATTGTAATAAAAACAGCTTTATTTTCTCATGTTATCCATCAGCTCAGTCCAAATTGATTTCACTCACCCACAATGGGATCACAAAAAGGAATGGAATGTACTGTATGACAGAAAGTGAGCAATATTTAATCTATAAAGCTAGTTTTTCACTTGACCTACACTTGACACCAGATCACCGCTGCCTGTTGTGCAAGGTCAGTCCACACAATGTAGTGCTGACTTTGGACTCCTATGCAGATTAGGTATGATGTTTTTAACACAAAATATTTTAACTGGGCTCATTAGAATAAATAGCTGACAATAATTGCATCCTTCTTGCTGAGAATCCCATTCACAGTGGCTCTCTAAGATTCGACGCCTCATTTCTTGCTTTTCTCCCTGGCTAGGTTGGACTGATTCGACTCCTTCTTCGCACCATCAATGATCTCCTTCTCCTGCAGCGTAAAGTCGGTTTTCTTGCGTTTCTGAGCTGACATTGTGGGATAAATTTAAAAAATTAATGAATTTGAAAATACAACACACAAACAATAGTGAGGTAGTAGCGAGATTAGGGGGTGGCATGGTAAATTTATTTTGTATTGAATTTTGTCGGGACCGAGCAAAAGTGGCATACTAGCGAGAGTGGCATAGTAACAAGGTGGCATAGTAACGAGCTTTCACTGTGTGTACCCTTTGTTGGCAATAATGGAGGCCAAACGTTTTCTTTAACTCTTCACAAGCTTTTGACACACTGCTGCTGGTATTTTGGCCCATTCATCCATGCAGATCTCCTCTAGAGCAGTGATGTTTTGGGGCTGTCGTTGGGCAACACAGACTTTAAACTCCCTCCACAGATTCTCTATGCGGTTGAGATCTGGAGACTGGCTAGGTGTTACGTCTTTGGGGAGACGTCGGGGCGAGGATACGAGGAATACGACCCAATCGCAGGGAAGCCTGCGAGGACGAGGGAAGTAGTGCTCATAACAAAACTTTAATAACTTAGGCAAGATCTTAGAAAATAACAAAGATAACAAAATCAAACCAGACTAGGGAAAACACAGGTAATCGAGGAACGAGGTAACGCAGACACATGGTGAGGGAAATAAGGCAGACGATCCGACAAATGACATCATTCTTTCCTTTACACCAGGGGTCTCAAACTCAATTTACCTGGGGGCCGCTAGAGGCCGAGTCTGGGTGAGACTGGGCCGCATCAGGATTGCCACAAGAAAAGCGCTGATAAAACATTCCATTATCAAATATCTTTATTTTTTAACAAAAAATAATGAATTAAATAAATTAACTTAAAGATGAATAAAAAAAAAAAAAAATCAGTAATAAAAATAATAATAATAATAATAATGAGCATACAGTAGATATACACTGGCTGGCTAAGTAGAGAAAACTAATAATTTTTATTCTGTTTCAAATGTCTGTATTAACAGCTCTTTAACCTTTAACTTTCTGAACTTGAATGGAACATTGAACATGAAATATTCTGAACACGGCTTCTCTTGCCTACTTCTTGCTGCTAGAGACCTGGCAGCGCTTCTTCTCACATAGCTGAGTCACATTTGGCTTGAGGGAGGAAGCAGTGGAGACCCTCAGTAGAGCTTGAATATGCTCATCAGTAAGTCTGGACCTGTACTTGGACTTATTGAAGTTCAAGGTGGAGAAGAGCTTCTCACACAAGTATGTGCTCCCAACATGGTCCGCTTGAACATTCGGGAAAGTTCAGGGAAGCTGGGGGTCAACTCTCTCAAAAATTGCCCAAGCTTGTCTGCTTCTCCACTCACCTCACTGAACTTGGCTTTGAGTGCAGAGTTGCACTGCAGGTCAATGAACTCCATTTGAAGCTCAGGAGGGGGATCTTGCACATCAAAGGAGAAGGGGTCAGCAAAAATTTGAAATGTGGCTTTGTGTCTTGAAATCTGCAAATCTGTGATCAAATTCCTCCTGTAGCTTCGAAATGACCTCAACATACTTCTCACCACTGAATGCTGTGCCTGCATCCACGAGAGCCCTGCATGCTGGGAAATGGCAAAGGTTTGTCTGAGAGAGCTGGGCTTTCCATAACACAAGTTTAGTGCAGAATGCTCTCACGTTGTCATAGGCAGCACTGACAAGTTGCCCCTGGCCTTGTAGCTTCTTGTTCAGTACATTAAGCTCATGTGTGATATCAACAAGAAAAGCCAAGTCCATGAGCCATTTGGGACCACTTAGCACAGGAACAGCAACCCCGTCTATCGCCATGAAGTCTTTTACTTCTGCTCTCAACTCAAAAAATCTCTTCAACACGTTTCCTCTGCTGAGCCAACTTTTTTTGAACAAGTGCTACCAGTCCATTCTTCCTCCCTGTCATTGATGGGGCTCCATCGGTTGTTATTCCAACAAAGCTCTTCCATGGCAAACCGGCATTCTCAATGGCATCACACAGCTGGTGAAATATTTCCTTAGCGGTGGTCTGGCCATGCATTGAAATTGCTGTGAGAAACTCCTCCATTACTTCAAAATTGTCATCAACACCACGGACATATATTGCGAGCTGGGGAGTATCTGTGATGTTTGTGGTCTCATCAAGAGCCACTGAATATACACTGAAACATTGTGCTTTCTCACACAGTTGATCATAAATGTCACTTGACCGGTCAGAAATGCGCTCTGCCACGGGGTTGGCAGAAAGGCTGATGTGGTTGAACTGACTTTTCTTTTCTGGACAGACAATATGTGCAGCCTGTAATATGCACTTTTTGATAAATTCACCTTCTGTGAATGGCTTTCCTGCTTTAGCAATCAACTCACAAACGGCGTAGCTAGCTTCAACTGCTGCATTACTGTCTTTGGTAGCCTTCTTGAAGAAATCCTGTTGCCTCAGAAGACGGGTTTTAAGACTGGCAATCTGGTTGGCTCTCTCATCTCCCTGGTATTTTTCGTACTCCTCAGCATGTCTCGTAGTATAATGACGTTTCAAATTGTATTCCTTGTGCACCGCAACTTTTTCAGTGCAAATGAGGCACGTCGGGGTGCCCCTATGTTCAACAAAGAAATATTGCACTCCCCACTTTTCTTGAAACTGTCTGTGCTCATCACCGACCTTTCTCTTCACGGCAGGCTTTGAAAGAGACATCTCTGGGGCTCTGTAATATGTGTTTCCACTTGGAATGAGTCTCGGGTTGAACTTAACTCATTCATTTCTATGCTGAGAGCAGCGGAGGAGTGTGCGCACCGAGCGGAGTGATCGGCTTCACGTCTTCTCCTCCGCCCAGCTGATTGGAGGAATGATTGAGTGAGTGAGCGAGGCACTGGACAGCCCGGCCGATGTCCCGCCCTCCAGAGCCGTATACCTCACCGTGATTGGTTCATTCAGCTCCGAACACAACAAGTGTCATTCATATCAATCTTGCGGGCCGCACGAACATTAATCTTTCATATTAAGATGGGGGCCGCAAATTATCGTCCCGAGGGCCGCAGTTGGCCCGCGGGCCGCGAGTTTGAGACCCCTGCTTTACACAGATCAGTCGTCCTGGTCCCTTTGCAGAAAAACAGCCCCAAAGCATGATGTTTCCACCCCCATGCTTCATAGTGGGTATGGTGTTTTTAGGAGGCAATTCAGTATTCTTTCTCCTCCAAACACGAAAACCTGCGTTTTCATTTGTAAACCTAAATATCTCCCATCCACCGGTTCCAATCGCATTAACTCCTTTGTGCTCTATAGAGGACATTCAGAGCCTTCCGATGATACCAAATTATTTTGCAGTATTCCAATTACTCCACATATGCGGAATTTCAAAATACAGTGGGGCAAATAAGTATTTAGTCAACCATCAATTGTGCAAGTATCCTACTTGAAAAGATTAGGGATAAACCTCAACCATGAAAGACAGATTGTGGAGGAAAAAAAGAGAAAATCACAATGTTTGATTTTTAAAGAATTTATTTGCAAATCATGGTGGAAAATAAGTATTTGGTCAAGACCAAAAGTTCATCTCAATACTTTTTTATGTACCCTTTGTTGGCAATAACGGAGGCCAAATGTTTTCTGTAACTCTTCACAAGCTTTTCACACACTGTTGCTGGTATTTTGGCCCATTCCTCCATGCAGATCAACTCTAGAGCAGTGATGTTTTGGGGCTGTCGTTGGGCGACGCGGACTTTCAACTCCCTCCACAGATTTTCTATGTGGTTGAGATCTGGAGACTGGTTAGGCCACTCCAGGACCTTGAAATGCTTCTTACGAAGCCACTCCTTCCCGGTGTTAACATTCCACAGTACCTGTCTCACTTCATGTTCCCGAAGCTTCAGTGTACTGCTGCTGGGTGGTGGATGTGTTGAGACTGAATCTGATTTGTCAGAAACAGTTCAGTTCCTCTGCTAGTGAGGCATCTCCGTTAACAGACACATTATTGTCATTGTAATTGGTAATGTGTCATATTCCCTGCCACATCTTCTTTGGGTTATTTTCTGTGAAGTGCTCCTCAATTTTCCTTGTATATGCTGCCTTGGCCTTTTTAATGACTCACTTCAGGTCTGCTCTGGCAGCACTGTATTGTAATTTGTCCCTTGACCTGAAGGCGGTGTTACAGCCTGTGTCTCACTGGTCATCCAGGGTTTTTGGTTAGGAAAAACCCGGATACGTTTATTAAGAGTAACAGTGTCCGTACAGTTTTTGATGTAGGAAAGTAGTGTCCGTGTAGTCCTGGAGGTTGTGGTGTTCAAAAAGTTCCCAAATGGTGCGGGAAAAAGTCCTGCAGCTGAGAAAGGTGGTCCTCAGGCCATGTTTTTATTATCTTTATTTGTGGCCTTGTTAGCCTCCGGAGTGGAATGTATGAGGGGGTGAGGGACAGGCAGAGATGGTCGGATCCAGCAAGGGGAGGGGGGGTTGTGGCTCTATAAGCATGTTTGATTTTAGAATAAACATGGTCTAGAGCAGGGGTCCCCAAACTTTTTCTTGTGAGGGCCACATAACTTTTCCCTTCTCTGATGGGGGGCCGGTGTCAGTTTGTAACAGAAAAAGCCATGGAACATTAACTTTCTGTTGTGCCATGCACAATCTTCTCCCTTTGCTCTGAAGTTTATGCACGACACCACAACCGTCATTACAGAATCCCACGTCAACATTTTGCAGCACAGTGCTTGGTGGTGAATTTGGCAGTGGACTCGTAGCGGGGCGGTGAGACCCCTTTTTTCCAACTCCCGGTTCATGCGTCCCATTATCAGACCGCGAGTTTCGGCCACCATGCTAGGAGCCCCGTCAGTCGTGATGCTAGCTAGCTTTGACCAGTCCAGGTCCAACTTCTCCATGGTTTGGCACACTTTGTCAAAAATATCCTCTCCCGTTGTAGTCCCTTTGAGACTTTGGAGGGCTGCCAGATCCTCGCAAATCTCAAAGTTTGCGCTAACTCCACGAATAAAAATGAGCAGTTGCGCTGTGTCTTGCACGTCCGTGCTTTCATCCAGTGCTAATGAAAAAAAGTCAAATTATTTCGTCTTCTGCTGCAGCTGGGCATATACATTACTCTTCAACGCGTCTGGTCATTGTACTCACCGACAGACTTACGGCATTAAATGCATCTTTCTTCTCGGGACACACCTCCTCCGCGACAGTATCCATACATTTCTTAACAAACTCTCCGTCAGTGAAAGGCTTACCGCTGCTTGCTATCAATTTAGCAACCCAAAAGCTGGCCCGAACGGATGCCTGGTTCTGCTGAGATAGTAGTCCACTTTTTTGCTTTGAGAGTTTGTCTGCTCGTATTTGGCCTTGCAATCTATCGTACTTGTCTTTGTGACGGGATTCATAGTGTCGGCAAAGATTGTGTTCTTTGAATACCGCCACCGTCTCTTGACAAATGAGACAAACAGCCTTTTCTTTGCATTGAACAAAAACATAATCGTTTGTCCACTCCAGGTTAAATATCCTGCATTCTGAATAAATTTTTCTCTCACCTAACTTTTTCGCCATTATTCCGTTCTCAAACAGGTTGCAGTTTTAATATGCTTGAATAGTCCGCGATGGTCCCAGGGCTCCGCCCTCACCTGCAATCGTCCAGATGTCTCGGTAACACTGCTCGTGCATGCAACGGTGGACGTGCCCGCATGCATCAAAGGGAAACACTCTCCCCGCGCGTGTCACCAAAGAAGCAATGCGAAGCCCCGCTTCACTGGGATGATTTGTGGGCTCAGCAGGGGTGCAATGAACCAAACACAAGATTAAAATGTCCCAGTCTTCAAGGCCAAATAGGAAAAAAATTCCGATAGCGTCTCTGGTATTGTTCAGAGGGCCGGTCCAAATGTGCCAGCGGGCCGCATCCCCCAAAAATAAAAAATAAAAATAAATAAAAAATTCTAAAAAAAAAAAAAAAAAAAAAAAAAAAATCCGATAGCGTCTCTGGTATTGTTCAGAGGGCCGGTCCAAATGTGCCGGCGGGCCGTATCCGGCCCGCGGGCCGTAGTTTGGTGACCCCTGGTCTAGAGTTTTATCTCCTCTGGTGTGACACTTCACGTACTGGATAAACTTAGGCAGAACAGTCTTTAAACATGCTTTGTTGAAGTCACTGGCGACAATAAAGACTTCATCGGGGTGGTCAAGCTGCTGTTTGTTTACAGTCGCTCATACCTGTCAACCTCTGCCGATAACTGCCCTTATAAATGATTATGATTCCCCTTACAAACCCCCAAAAAACCTTACAAACACCGTACGACGCATGTTTACTCGCGGTAACCAGACAGTGTAATAGAAATAACAAAGGTAATTTGCATACAAAGTCTTTTATTCAATTTAAAAAGTTTACAATGCAATAAACTGTGCCTTCAGTGCTTCCTATTGTAAGCCAATGTGCATGATTTAGCAGACTTTATCTGCTCTAATGAGGGTCTCACTTGTGAGCAACAGTTGTCACAGTTCAATTTCATCTGTAATAAAGAAGTAAGTGTCTGTTCCCATTGTCTTTCTGTACTCTGTATGAATTCTCATTCTCCACGTGTCCGGCAGTTTTAAAGTGGCTCTTCATATCGGAAAAATCCACTCGCAGCAACTTTCACGTCTTTATTGCAAGGGACACAGAATGAGAATTGAGTGCCTCTTAACGATGCTTTAATCCAGCCAGCATATTCACCTTGAAGTAACTCCCATTCTTTCTGGTGTCGACCCCAATCCTTGAGTTCTTCGTTTCTTACTAGGTGGCTCCTCCATGCTTGCTTCTACGATATTTACTCTATGTATATCTACGCATACGCATGTCATCCTTTATCGATACTGCCGTACGCACCGCTAAAAAAATACATACGATTGAGGATAATTTTTGCTGGTATACCGTGACAATAGTAACGATCGATGACAGTAGCGTCGTTGGCTACCAGCCTACGAGACTATCTGGATTTTAGCCAAAACTGTCTTATTGAGATCGGTTTTCATAAATATTGGCGATTAAAAAAAAAAAAAAAATCCCCGTACAAAAGTCGGTGTACGGCGTACATGATTTGAAATGGTAAAAAAACCGTATAAAATACGTATAAAACGTACAAGTTGACAGGTATGGTCGCTAGCAGGAGGCTAAGTGGCATGCTAACGTTAGCATCCGGCCGGATGTAAACAGCCATTACAATGACAATCGTTAGCTCCCTAGGTAGATAGAAGGGCCTGCACCGAACTGCCAAGAGCTCTAAATCAGGGGAACAGTGTTAATGATCCAACTGTTGCAGCACCAGTCATTATGTATGTACACAAATTTTGAGCAAAGCCTTTTTTTCATTTTCTGAACCGCACAAGGCCATTAATTTCCCCCTCCCCTTCATTCACTCTCCCTCAATTCTCAACACGGATTGCTCAGCTGATAATCAGGTGGGGTACATGACTGGCCTGCCAGCCGGATGTTGACTAGTGTGCCTTCCGTCTGTAGCAGATCATGCATTCATTGATTTTCTTCATTTTCTGAACCGCTTTATCTTCATTAGGGTTTAGGGTAGCGGGGGGGGGGGGGGGGGGGGGGGGGGGGGGTTGGAGCCTATCCCAGCTAACTATGAGCAACAGGCGGAGGACAACCTGAATCGGTGGTCAGCCAATTGCCAGGCACAAGGAGACGAACATACCTAGGGGCAATAAGGGGGATATTCAACCGGACAAACCTGCATGTTTTGGGGATTCTGGAGGAAGCCAGAGTACCCGGAGAACATGGAAACTCTACACAGTGTGGACCAACCTGGGATTGAACCCTCGACCACAGAACCAACCACCGACTTGGCCGTCCAAGGCTGTTGTTTATTCACATGTCATGTGTAGAGGTATTTAAGAGGCATTAAAAAAACTAAAAAAGAAAGAAAGAAAACAACAGGGAGACTTCACTTGGATCTATTATATGACGATAATTATCGATGTCAATGAGGTTCCTGCTTAATCAAGCAGCACCTGCCTGCAATCAACTGGTTACACTTGTAAGCCAGTGGATTGGTGTAAAAAAATGTTGTATGCTTCGGTTGGACTAAAAACCTGCACCCACTTTCTGGATCAATTGCTGCCCAGGTCTAGAGGTAACAAGGCTTATTGAGAGCTAAAAAGTTTTTGCCAGTTTCATTATTTCTACTGGACCAACCATAGTTTTCCACTGAGTTGTTGGTGAAAGTGGCTCCGTCATTGCAGGATCAGGAATTCAACACTCGATGTCACTCAATCTCAAATAAGTCTCTTTCAAGTCAGTCCGTGCTGTATTTTTAATGAATGTTGAGGCCTGCAACTACAGAAGTCAAGACAGCGAGCACACATTTACAGTATGGTAACACTCTTGTCTAGTGGACATATGGATAACAATGACAAGGATACTTATATATATATATATATATATATATATATATATATATATATATATATATATATATATATATATATATATATATATATATATATATATATATATATATATATATATATATATATATATATATATATATATATATATATATATATATATATATATATATATATATATTACATAATAAATACGTTTTCATAATGTTAGTAACTAACTCAAGTTAACAATTCATTTAAAACACAATTTAAAACAATGAGTATCTAAACAAGTCATGACACAATATTTGTTGAAAGAATATCTGTTAGTGTCACATATTTTACCAAAGTACCAATGCAGGTCTGTCTTAAGATGGTCCAATTAGAATAATTTATCCTAAATTGCTTATTAGGAAAACATTAGAAGTTTTTAATAACTGTGTACTGCTGAAGTTTTTATTTGTGTATACAAAGCAGAAGCCAAAACAGTT
The DNA here is from genome assembly GCF_051989625.1 of Stigmatopora argus. Lineage (NCBI taxonomy): Eukaryota > Metazoa > Chordata > Actinopteri > Syngnathiformes > Syngnathidae > Stigmatopora > Stigmatopora argus. The sequence continues at coordinate 12,853,235 of NC_135402.1, forward strand.
TCTCCAGTTTTTTTTAACCTAAGTGTTAGGTATCACGGCATATTACAGTCATGCGCGCTGACATATAGAGGGACTTGTACACAAATCATGCAAACCACAACCGTGCTTTTTGCATTCAAAACATCTGATAGACTATTTCCTACTTAAAATGGACACAAAGGCACCCATTTTTTATACTTTTTAAAAGTCATCTTAACTGCATTTATCCTAATTAATCCTATTTTACGGGGAAATTTTCAACATTCACTATTCATATTCTGCAACCTGTTCCATAACGTCAACATCTCTTTGGGACTCCGCCTATGAACAAGAAGCACCGATTTATAAGCACAGGGATTTCCCCTGCCTGTCTCTGGTAGATCAAATGTTAAAAAACCTGGGTGATGACTGGGAGAGACCCCCAGTCTCTGCAGGCACATTCCCAAGTAAACGTCGTCGATTGGGAAAAGGCAGACCTTTGCGGACACTTCTTTAAGTCGTAATGCAAGTGATTGAGAGTATACGACCCCTCCTCCTCCTGCGTACGTTGGGTAGGCGCCTCTGTAGAAACTTTCTGGTATGTAATATTTAGTAGACGGATCCCGATTTGGCATTGCGTTAGCGATGACGTCCCCCACAAATAAATCCACGTCAGTTTCATTTGTAATGGTCCACCGAAGATGGTGTTCCTTCCACTTATTGTTTAAGTAATCCAGTAATGCGTCAGTTCGAACAAAGACGTCGTCATCCCCCTTAAAAATGAATGCCGCCGTGGGGCAGTATTGCTCGAGCCAATTCCAGAACAGCAAGTCCTTCAGGGTTAGATTAAAAAAAGAATCCCTAAAATCCCACTGGAGTATGTCCCTATGTTTTTGATTCTCTAAATCCAAAAGGTTTTTCAGGTCTGGGTGAGGTCCTGTACTCGAGTCTTGCCTCCCGAGTAGAAACACGGTACGGACAAAGCCCCCTTTCTTGTTGAACTCTCCTTTCACAAAACCACTGCGACCCCAGGTTTCACGGATGGCTTGCCTGTTTTCAAAGTTCCCTACTTGAGATTTGATGGCTATGAGAAGCATTGGATAGTTGAAACCAAATCTAGTCTTGTTCCTTTTACACATACTGGGTTGATTGATGAGCATCCGGTAACACCTGCAATGCATTGAATTCACGAATGACCTCATTTGTTCAGGTATATTGTTGACATCATATAGAGGAGGTTTTGAGCACTTGTGTGATGCACAACCAGAAAGGCACTCATCTCTAATTGGAGTTGGAAGTTTTGCTATAGGCTTTCTCCGTGTCCCACTCGTATTTCCTCTCAGTATTGGGTTGTAATGGCGGTCCAAGGAGTGCTGCAGATGATTCCACAGTGCACTGTGCTCCAGATGAAGATTCCAGAAAGGGCTGAGTGGATGAGAGGCCAAAGCCCCGGAATTTGCTGAAATCCCCGGAGCGATGTAGTGGATGGTTATTTTGGAGGGGGTGTACGAGATGGTTACGAATATAGTCACCATGATATAAATGAGAAGGTGACCAGTCATCATGCAAGGCAGCAAGCACATGCAAAGCACTCTCCCGTTGCACTTGCAGCATTTGCCCATTACATGAAGGTGATGTGATCAGGCACACACCTGCACACAAAAAAATATAAATCTTTGTATAATAAATGTAAAAATGAACGAGGTGACTGAAATGACTCTACTTGACCAATAAGTGTATATATCAATGCAGTCACATATGTTTATACATGACACTGCAATCTACCCACTGGAGTTTCCGTTACCGTGGTGATGGCCCAGTGAGATTTATTAACTCAGTGTGTTATTCTTTATCCACTTGGAGTGGCATGAAAATGAAAATCCCTTTTGCGTAAAATATAATGTGTGTTCAACAATCGTTTGGATTTGTCTTAAAACTACTTAAGTTAGTTGTGACTCACTGGCTCTGGTTGATAATCAGCAAACAATGAATTTACTGTTTAGATCTTTTTATAGACAGATGAACCCATATTTATTTTACTTTTAACAACAGCAATAATTACCTTCACAACTAGATATTGTAGACAGAGGTCAAATAGGGCATTTTGCACCTCATATGGGTAAATAATTGAAATCGACATGAGTAAAATGACAGAAAATTAAAGATGTAATACTTACAGGAAAGCAAAATTCTAAAATTTGCAAAAGTCAACTGAAATCAAACACTTGGTGAGGTAAAGAGTCCATATTGTGTTTTGTTTCCTCGTTCGTCTGGATTTCTTGCTAACAATATTATTCTCATCTTGTGAGGAATCACTGATGCTGATGACTATTTATTCAATACACTGATAATCCTCCAAAATCGAACAGTCCTCACTAGTTGGCATTATCCGCATCTGAGCAACAAATCTCAGGTGAGACAGACAGCGCTAGCGCTGCGCATGTGCATGCTGTCCTATACAGTTAAGATACATTAATGAATACACTTTGAGTTATTTAAAAACAGGACGCAGTATTTTAACCGAGCGGTGATTTTTTTTTTAAAGGAACTAGTACTAATTTGCATGCAGGTGCTGACACTGTGTTGCTTAATTTGCATGATGGCACGAATTTACCCCCAAAATGGTTTCACTCATATCATGCTTTATTTTATTACTAATCTAAAAATATTGATGTACTAATAATATAAATCATTACCATAATCATAGTCATGATAATAATGAGGCAATTAAAGGTTTAGTATTAACCGACCTTCGAGTCCGCCACAATAGTACAGAATTGACATGGACTCAAACCACTGGAAAATAAGTACTATGTCAAAAAGCTCCGCTATTGAACCAATATATTTAGCCAATAAAAAGAGAGAAGAGGCGGGCCAAATAGATTCTACTGAGTCCTGCTGCCTGCTTGCCATTCATAGTTTGGTTGCGCTTTGAATGAGAGTCCGTCACCCTGTTGTTTCTTTGCATTCCATATTCACTTTTAAGACCAAAATCATAATGAAAAGGCTGGACGTAGTTACGGGTACCTAAATGAGCACACGGTCATCTTTCATCTCCTTGGTTGGTAAGCATGTTAATAATAACAGTTAATAATATTAATTTTGTAAGCGACAAAACATATTGCAGAGATGGTTATTGGTGTCAGACAAAGTAGCGAGCTTGCTAGCGGTATTTTTTTTCCCTCACGCGTTTTGAAGTTGACAATAGAAGCGAAGAGGGAGGATCGGTAAATCCAAGACAAAGAAACTTTAATACATTCAATTTTAAAAATGTGACAATCGCCCTGGATTTTTTTTCGTTGTTTTTTCTAGACTGATTCGTTAAACACGAAACGCATTACCTTATTCTTCGCACTTCTGAGAGCGAACGTGTATTATTGCGTGAGTGTTTATCTGTTGGGTGGTTACATAGTAGAAGTGATACAAACAAACATGTTCTCAGAAAGCAACTTGATATTACAGACAAAATACGACCGGTATCTCGTCCTCAAGGCCTTGCTAATTGCGATTAGCGTTTCGATTTTACATTTTGGTCCATCAACACGATGAGATATTTTTTGTTGTTGTTGTGCCTTTACAATAAGGCGACGTGTGTGATTTAGGAAGGTCTCCTCACACGGTTTTGGTCCAAACATTGTTTAGGTTTGATGTTTTATAAACAGAATCCCACAATATGATGATTAAACACCGATTTTTTTTAAATAGCTTCATTTTGTAGGTGGGTGTTTGGCGATCTTTCTACCGACTGTCCCATTGTTTGCAACAAAGAGCATTTATTTTGGACTGTTTGGATTTTTTTTAAACATAAATGCTAGTAAAGAGTTGTCTGTAGCTTTTAAAGTTCAGAATTGAAGCCTCAGAGGGATATTGTACTCCGAAGACACGAATGCCTTCCTTCCTGTCATCAGTGTGCCGTTTTTTTCGTATTACATGACTTCTTGATGTACGTAATACCTCGACATACGAGTGCCCCAACATATGAGGAATTTGAGATACGGGTAAAATTCCGAGCAAATATTTACCTTGAGATACAAGACACATTTTGAGATACGAGCATTTGAGACAGCCGCGTAAGGCTGGTTATGATTTCAGCGCCTTGTCTTTCTCGCTTAATCTCCCTTGTGCAAAGATCTCTACAAGCACTGGGCAGTGTTGCATTTTTTGTGTTTTTTGCGTTAGTCAGTGCAGAATTAAGGGAAACACAATGGATACAAAGCAAGCTGGTGCAATGAAGGGTAGTGCGAAGAAAAGGCGTGTGATGACAATTGATATTAAGCATGAAATAATCAAAGACCATTAGAGTTGTGTGCGTGTGACTGAACTGGCTTGCCAATATGGAGAAGCAGGAATTTCCCCTCCAAAGCCGCGATGGGAAACATTAATCTAGTGGCCTTGGTTATTCCACAAGAAGGTTTAAATGTAGTGTAACGTAAGATTAAAATCTGCGATCGGCTGGCCACCGATTCAGGGTGTCCCCTGCCTCTGGGTTAGGGGGTTAAATTTAAAGTTTATGTTACGTTACGAGCGTATCCATCAAGTCTCTCTCTCCCATCAGCAAACTCCCCGTTGTACTGAATAATTCCTTATTTTATTATTAAACATCATAACCACTAGTTATTTGTTACTCTGTTAGTAGATGGTAAATTACAACAAATCAAAATATTTTCTTCCATTGTAATATCCGTTTTTTGGTGTTTTTTTTCAGCGGGTGGGTTTTGTTCTGATTCGCCATCTATTAACAAAGTGACAAATAACTAGTGGTTTAATAGTACTAAAATGTGTTTAATAGTACTAAAATTAGACAGATTTTGCGGAGGGGAGAGAGAGACGGACAGAGAGAGAGGGGACGGACTTTTTGCACGGCAACGCGCTTGTAACGTAACATAAATAAATTTAAATGAACTTGGATTACGATGCAGACACACTCAAAAATAAGTTTAATCTAACTTTATGCTAAACTTAATTCTAATTTTGTTTTACATTTTTATACCTTTCTTGGCTCTATTTGCCCTGCCTCCACCCTGACTTTCAGATGCAACCTATCGAGGGTTGTTTGCTTTTGTATTCCCTTCAAAATATTCTGAAAATGATGCACACAAATGTCCTCACAATAGGATAACGCACGACCACTTGCCAACGAGAAGTAGTATATACGCCATTTGCACTGACTAACGGAAAAAGAAAACACTGAAAAAATGCAACACTCCGCCCAGTGCTCGGGCAGACATTACTCGTGGGAGTTGTGACCAGAGCCATTACACGAGGGAGTTGCGACCCTATATATATATATATGTATATTACGTATTACGTATGTGTGTGTGTGTATATATATATATTTATATATATATATTTTTATATTTATATATACATATATTTATATATTTATATTTATATATATATATATATATATATATATATATATATATATATATATATATATATATATATATATATATATATATATATATATTTATTTATATATATATGCGCGAGTAAATACGGTACAGACGCTCCCCTACTTACGAACGAGTTAGGTTCCGAGCGATTGTTCATAAGTTGAATTTGTTTGTAAGTTGATTCAGTGCTATATTTTGTATTATAATTTATGTTTAAGGCCTATATAAGTATATTGAAGGTTTATATAAGTGCATTTGTATGTTTAAGGCTTGTATAAGAAACACGCATTGGTTTGTACTGAAAAAAAACATTTAATAAAATGGAGAGAATATGTACAGTACTGTATAGAGAGAGAGAGAGATTTATGTATTAGAAACTGGCCGAAAGAAGCGATATAACGACGATTGCACAGTTTTCTTCTTTTTTTCATCCTAAATGATGCGGTAGCACTGTATGGCATCATTCAATTGATTTGCAAACTTTGTGCAACGTTCAATATTTGGGTCCTGCTGCTCGATCTTTATGTTTATAAATGGTACTGACGGTCGAACGATTCAAGTTGTATGACCGTACAACGCTCACCACTCACGCGCATCAAGCTTCGTTATTATTGCCACTCGTTTCAAATGAAATGGCTTGCCTCTTCATTGCAACTCCCTCACTAGAAGCATTTCGCTTTTCACCAACCATATTGAATAATGGCTGCACGAGATATTTCATGATAAAAATGAAAAAAGGTTCTTTGCGCACTGGCGATACGTCACGCACTTGCGCAATTTACGCAACTTACGCAACAAAATCGAACTTACGAACATTTTTCGACATAAACGCAATTTGCAGACATGTTCGTATGTTGTTCCTAAGTCGTATGTTCGTAAGTAGGGGAGCGTCTGTATATATAATTTTTTCCACTCCTTAATACATTTCATCTGTATCGTTTACCATTTGTGAGTTTTGCATTCTTTTACAGCATAGTTTGAGCACATTTTCTCCAGATGTGTACGGAGTTATCCGATGCGCCATGTTTGACCCGCCAGCCAACCCAGGTTTAATGCGGTCTGACACTGCTCAGTGTTAGCAGTAGAAGGTTAACTCTGGTTTTGATAATAGGATAGGTACTTTTGTATAAGATTAGTGTTTGATTAGTATCAGCATCAACATAGAAGATTTGTCACCTCTCTTAAGATGGCTTAGGTTTTAAGGCTGACCTAGTAACCGAAAGGTACCCTGCATTGACGCAATTATTTTAACAAAACATTAGTTAGCCTCAGTGACTTTTTTCATCGCTGTTAATTTACTTTTTTTGAAGTTGACATGTTTTTGTCATCTTCTGTATTTTCAGGATGAATTGGATCCTCCAGTTTCGACTCCCCTTGATTTGCATGTTCCATGAAATATTGTCTACTATTGTATTTTCCAGCCTTTTCCTTAGTATTAATAACTTGGCTTTAATTAAACAAAATACACTTGTATATCCTCTCTGTCCTTCTATTTACTGAACAATTTTAGACATACTACCCAACGGCTTTAATTCCCTCTCCCCCTCCCTTGTTCCCTTTACATCAGATTAAGAGGCTATCTCAAAACGCTTACGTACGCAACGTACACACAAGATGTCCTCCATACTACCCTTCACTCCCCCGGTGGTGAAGCGGTTGTTGGGATGGAAGAAGACTCTGACAGGAGGTGGAGGGAGTGGCATTGGAGGAGTAGGGGAGCAGAACGGAGGTGGCCAGGAGGAGAAATGGTGTGAAAAAGCTGTTAAGAGTTTGGTGAAGAAGCTGAAGAAGACAGGACAGCTGGATGAGCTGGAAAAAGCCATCAGCACGCAGAACATCAACACCAAATGTGTTACCATACCCAGGTGAGATGGGCAAACACAACTGCGTACACTTTAAATTTAGTTCCTACATACTTTTCACTTAAATAATGGCCAAGTGCCACTCACTGTGTTTTTGATGGAAAATCAGTTCCAATTCAAATTGAGCAAACTATTTTGGGAAAAAAAGCATGACAATAAGACAAAGGTGGATTTGAAATTGTGGTGTCATGTATAACGCGAGAAAACCATTAAGATCCTTGAAAGCAGGCAAATTATTGTCCAAACATTGACTCAGTTCCTGCTGTATGCCAAGTTATTGTTTTAAGCTTTATCATTTTTTTTGACAGGTAACAATGTTAATCTTAAAGAAAATCTTAATATTTACTTATCCCATTTTAACCCAAGTTATCAATTTTTAGTTTTTTGTAACGTGTTCAGAACATTTGCATAAAACGGGAAAACTCCTTTTTTTTATCACGTAAGAAAAGAAGCACAGGCTGTTCTCAAATGAGAACAGTGGGTTAAAACGGGTTAAATATACCCAGAGTGTAATACCAGTCTTATGATGCAAACAATTTGAAATTGGACTCATTCTTTTAATATTAACTTGATTGATTTAATTCCACAAGAAATAATAATAAAAAAAACCTACATTTGACAATTTAAAAGCCAACCAGTGATACGGAAGTTACAAACCACAGAGGTTCCAAATTTTTCAGATAAGCAAATCAGTGAATTGACTGATCATGCAGCATACCTAATGTGGTCAAACACTGATACTGAGCCACATAATTGTAGCGAAAACGTTGCGCAACGGGAAACCCGCTTCTTCATTCAGGTCAAAAAGGTTAGTCTTGTAGGAGAAGTGAAAGTGGGTTGGAGGAAACCAAAACTTACCACGTGATGTTTCCATTATTGACATTGTTAGTTTTAATAGCACAATCCTGTTCTGACAAGGGTAAATCTTTTCACTGGATTTGGACATAGCTATCTTAAATTTAAAGATGAAAGTCTACAGTTCAATCACATTCTGTTTCATTTCAAATCCTTTGTGATGGAGTTGTGGAATGATAAGTGTTAATATCCCAATATTTTTTACTTAACTTTTTTTTGTGACATCTCTGAAGATACAGTAAGCACTAAATGATAATGGCGTTTTTTCTGGAGAATGAGTTTTAAGTTGTCCTCTTTCAAATCATCTATGGTTGCTTGAAGTTGAGCTCCTTCCGATCTGCTTCCATTGGATTGGATAACTTTATTCATCCCGTATTTGGGAAATTTTGTTGTCACAGTAGCAACAGGGTGAGGATGCAGGAATAGGAAAGGCATTTTAGACATAAATAGATAGGTAAAAGTAAGTTAACAAATAAATACATGAATAAATATATAAATAAATAAGCGTGTTGCTTAGCACATTTATACATACATACACATAAATATACATGCATGCATACGGTAGGTCTCAACACTCAGCCATTTTTTTGTTAAAGAGCCTGACAGCTGATGGGAGGAAGGATCTGCGGAAGCGCTCCTTCCTGCAATGAGGGTGCCGCAGTCTATTGCTAAAGGAGCTTCGGAGGGACTCCACAGACTCATGCAGGGGGTGGGAGGTGCTGTCCATGATGGACATCATCCTGGTCAGCATTCTCCGCTCTCCCACTTCCTCCACAGAGTCCAGAGGACAGCCCAGAACAGAGCTGGCCCTCCTGACCAGCTTATTCAGCCTGTTCCTGTCCCTCTCCGTGCTCCCGCATCCCCAACAGAGCACTGCATAAAACACTGTAGATGCCACCACAGTGTCGTAGAAAGTCCTCAGCAGTGTCCTGCACACTCCAAAGGAACGTAGACTCCTCAGTAGGTAGAGGCGGCTCTGGCCCCTTTTGTACAGGGCATCTATGTTTGTGGACCAATCTAGTTTGTTGTTGAGGTGAACACCCAGGTACTTAAAATTCTCCACGATTTCAATGTCTGTACCCTGGATGTTCACCTGAGTGGTCTGTTGAGGATTCCTCCGAAAATCGATGACCATTTCCTTTGTCTTACTGGTGTTGATGTAGAGGTGGTTTTGCCTACACCAGTCAACAAAGGCTGTGATGACTCCCCTATACTCCAGGTCATTCCCGTCCGTCACTCGTCCAATAATAGCGGTGTCGTCAGAGAACTTCTGGAGGTGGCAGGTGTCTGTATTATGTTGGAAATCCGATGTGTAGAGGGAGAAGAGGAGTGGGGAGAGCACTGTGCCTTGTGGGGCCCCCGTGCTGCAAGCTACCACATCAGACATACAGTCCTGGAGTCTCACATATTGTGGTCTGTCAGTGAGGAAGTCGATGATCCATGCGGCTAGGTGGTTCCTTACTCCAGCCTCTTCCAGTTTCCCTCTCAGTAGGACCGGCTGAATGGTGTTGAACGCACTGGAGAGGTCAAAAAACATCATTCTCAGCGTGCTTCCCGTGTTCTCCAGGTGTGAAAGAGACCTGTGCATCAGGTAGGTGGTAGCATCTTCCACACCAATACCTGGACGATAGGCGAACTGCAGCGGGTCCAGCTCTGCATTCATCAGGGGGCTGAGGTGATTGAGGATGATTCTCTCCAATGTCTTGATCAGGTGAGAGGTTAATGCTACCGGCCTGAAGTGGTTTGGCTCCCTGGGGTACGCAGTCTTAGGAACTGGGACCACACAGGAAGTTTTCCACAAGGTGGGGACCTTCTCCAGACTGAGGCTGAGGTTGAAAATATGCAGAATCACCATACCAACCTGATCCGCACACTCTCTCAGTAGTCTGGAGCTGAGGCCGTCTGGACCGGTAGCCTTCCTTGCCTCGATCTTCTTTAGCTGTTTTATCACCTGATCGACTGTAATGCAGAGACCGGTGGAAGAGGGGGAGGAGGAGGAGAATGAGGGGGGAGCGTTGCTCCTGGTCTGGGGGGTCAGGGGAGTGGGGGCAGGACTGAATCTGTTAAAGAACTGATTCAGTTCATTGGCCCACTCCCTGCCGCCAGACTCCGGGTCTCTCTCGCTGTTGCCTCCATGGCCCGAAATAGTCCTCAAGCTCCTCCAGACCTCTTTGGTGTTGCCTCTCTGGAGTTGGTTCTCCAGCTTCCTCCTGTAGATGGTCTTACCCTTCCTTATCTCTCTCTTCAGCTCCTTTTGGACCATTTTCAGGCTCTCTTTCTCCCCAGACCTAAAAGCCCTCTCCTTCTTGTTCAGGAGGGCCCTTAGATCCCTGGTGACCCACGGCTTATTGTTGGAGAAACAACGGACCTTCTTGGAGGGTACAATGTTCTCAACACAGAAGTTAATATAATCTGTGATGCAGTGGGTCAAGCTGTCAATGTCATTACCATGTGAATTGCACAGCACCTCCCAGTCAGTGGTCTCAAAACAGTCCCTCAGTACCATGCTGGTCTCCTCGGTCCATCTTTGTATGATCCTCGTGGTAGGTTTTATTTTCCTCACCATAGGGATGTAGGTGGGGATCAGATGGACCAGGTTGTGGTCTGAGCGGCCCAGTGGGGGGAGGGGGACTGAGCTGTATGCCTCCTTTGTGTTGGCATACAGCAGGTCCAGAGTTTTTTGTTCCCTGGTGTGGCACTTCACATACTGAGTGAAGGTGGGGAGAGTAGAAGCCAAGGAAGCATGGTTAAAATCACCAGAGATAAGAAGGAGAGACTGGGGGTGTGACGTTTGCAGCCGGGACACAGTGGCGTGAAGCAGCTCGCGGGCGACTGTCGCATCGGCCGAGGGACGTATATACGCAGTTATTATGATAACGTGCGAGAACTCCCGGGGGATGTAAAACGGCCTGATGCTAACAGCTACTAGCTCGATATCTCAAGTGCAGAGTCGCTCCTTCACAGTAATGTGCCCGGGGCTGCACCATCTACTATTAATAAAAACAGCTAGTCCCCCCCTTTCTTCCTACCGCTCTCCTCAGCATCTCTGTCCGCCCTCACCAGCTGAAAACCGTCCAAGGAGACGAGAGAGTCTGGAATTAGTTCATTCAGCCAGGTCTCCGTGAAGCACATAATGCAGATATTCCGATATTGTCGTTGTTGTTTGGTCAGCGCCGTTAGCTCTTCCATCTTATTGGGGAGAGATCTTACGTTCCCCATAATAATAGATGGAATGCTGGGTCTGAAGCGTCGCTTTCTCTCCTGACATTTTCGTCCAGCTCTGCATCCTCTTCTCTTCCTCTTTAACTCCGCGGGGAGGTCCAGGTCCAGGTCCAGGGGAATCCAGGTGTTGCGTAGCGCTAACAGCTGATCCTTTGTGTAAAACAGCGGAGGCATGGCTGAGTGGGTCAAAATATAATGTCCAGAATTCGCAAAGATAAACTAAACTAATAGCTCAAAGACTGCCTCTCGCACAACTTTAGTCCTGGAGTAGAGTCTTGAAAGTAAAGTTTTAAAACATTAAGGTTTGGAATATAATATATAAAGCAAAGTAACAAGTACAATCCTAAGAGACAATAAAACGTAAAAATAAAGGAAAAAAAAGCTCTAAAAAAGCCCTAAAAACACAGAATACGAGTGAGGGTATAGGGAGCCACTGCAACTAGCAGCCGCTTTGAAAGGCGCCTATTCCATATTTACATAATAATAATGTATGTCCATCACCGACTATTAATGGTTTAGTTCCCTGTTTTTTAGATGTTGTCAGCTGTATTCAACAGTTTGACTTTAGAAAACATTAGTTCCACTGGTTCCTTTTGAAATAGTTCTCTTTGAGTTACGATAAATAGGTAGTCAATCGGCCCCAGGAACAAATCAATTTTTGAATAATTAGTCTTCATTTATTGTTAAATAGTTATTCATCACGCGGGGACTTTTGCCCCCTAATAATTATTAAATTCCAACCTTCTAGGATTATTATTATTATTTTTTAAATGAAGTATTTTGGACTGCAGGGAAAGACACTAAAATGTCAAATGAACTTGGTTATCAAGTTGAGCTGATATTACAAAAAAAGCTCCCTCGACAGTGAAATATTTTTACTGTTCTTCACCAGAAGAATGTGAAAGTAACAACTGTACTGTTGCTGATCCAAGTGCTGGTGCTTTTCAGATTTCTCCAGTAGCGTTTTTTGGTTTCCGTATGCTTAACTGTACGAGTGTGATCCCATCCCTGAGATAACTTATCTCATCTTGGCTAAGTTCAAATTGTTGTTTCCCTTCTATTATTGCACACAAACTTACTGTAGTTTGCACTATACTTGTGTACATTGAGTACCTGTGCTTAATGGATTTCTTAATTTGGTAGCTCATCTCAACACAGAAGCTTCAGATGTCGGTTTGCCTGTACAGCATATTGTGAGAAGGAAACAGATGTAGTTTTTCTCTTTGATAGAAAAGCCATATTGAGGAAGTGTGTCAAAGACCGCAAGCATGGTTGGGTCATTAGTTAGTAGGACAAGATTTGTTCCCCCTGATGAGTCATCACATTATCAAGGTGGTGGGGTTTGTGTGTCCCAGTGATCCTTGGAGCTATGTTGTCAGGGGCCTTGTGCCTCTGGTTAGGTCACCCATGGCAAACTGGTCTGAGGTGGGGGACCAGACAAAGAATGGCTCAGAAGACCCCTTATGATGAGAAAGACCAATGAACTACGGATTCCCTCGAGTGGAAGCGGTCATTGGGGCCCCACTCTGGGGCTAGGCCCAGAGAAGGGGCACAATGGCGATCGCCTGGTGGCCTACACCCGTGGGGCACAGCCAGAAGAGATTAGATGGGTTCCTCCTCACATGGGGTAACCTATAAGAGGGGCCAAAGAGGTCGGGTGCGTCGAAAGCTGGGCGGCACCCAAAGGAGGGATCCTTGGCGGTCTGCAGAAACTGGCTCTTGGGATGTGGAATATCACCTCTTTGGTTGGGAAAGAGCCTGAGCGAGTGTGTGAGGTTGGGAAAGAGCCTGAGCGAGTGTGTGAGGTTGGGAAAGAGCCTGAGCGAGTGTGTGAGGTTGGGAAAGAGCCTGAGCGAGTGTGTGAGGTTGGGAAAGAGCCTGAGCGAGTGTGTGAGGTTGGGAAAGAGCCTGAGCGAGTGTGTGAGGTTGGGAAAGAGCCTGAGCGAGTGTGTGAGGTTGGGAAAGAGCCTGAGCGAGTGTGTGAGGTTGGGAAAGAGCCTGAGCGAGTGTGTGAGGTTGGGAAAGAGCCTGAGCGAGTGTGTGAGGTTGGGAAAGAGCCTGAGCGAGTGTGTGAGGTTGGGAAAGGGCCTGAGCGAGTGTGTGAGGTTGGGAAAGGGCCTGAGCGAGTGTGTGAGGTTGGGAAAGAGCCTGAGCGAGTGTGTGAGGTTGGGAAAGAGCCTGAGCGAGTGTGTGAGGTTGGGAAAGGGCCTGAGCGAGTGTGTGAGGTTGGGAAAGGGCCTGAGCGAGTGTGTGAGGTTGGGAAAGAGCCTGAGCGAGTGTGTGAGGTTGGGAAAGGGCCTGAGCGAGTGTGTGAGGTTGGGAAAGAGCCTGAGCGAGTGTGTGAGGTTGGGAAAGAGCCTGAGCGAGTGTGTGAGGTTGGGAAAGAGCCTGAGCGAGTGTGTGAGGTTGGGAAAGAGCCTGAGCGAGTGTGTGAGGTTGGGAAAGAGCCTGAGCGAGTGTGTGAGGTTGGGAAAGAGCCTGAGCGAGTGTGTGAGGTTGGGAAAGAGCCTGAGCGAGTGTGTGAGGTTGGGAAAGAGCCTGAGCGAGTGTGTGAGGTCAGGCAATTCCGGCTTGATGTAGTCTGCCTCACCTGCAGAGCTTGGGTTCCGGTATCACTCCTCTCGATGGGGGTTGGACATTCTTCCGCTCTGGAGTTGCTCATGGTGAGAGGCGCCAAGCAGGTGTGGGCATACTTATTGCCCCCCCTGGCTTGGTGCCTGTATATTGGGGTTTGCCCTGGTGGCATCCCTCCGTCTTTGGGTGGGGGGACGGAACCTGACTGTTGTTTGTGCGTATGCACCAAACAGCAGTTCAGAGTACCCACCAGTCCTTGGAAGCGGTGGTGGAGAAGTGTTCCTTCGGGGCACTCCCTCGTTCTGATAGGGGACTTCAATGCTCACGTGGGCAATGACAGTGAGACCTGGAGGGGGGTGATAGGGAAGAACGGCCCCCCTGATCGGAACCCAAGTGGTCTTCTATTTTTAGATTTCTGCGCTCGTCGTGAACTGATGATAATAAACAGCATGTTCAAGCATCTCATCTCATTTTCTGAACCGCTTTACCCTCATTAGGGTCGTGGGGGGTGGTAGAGCCTATCCCAGCTGACTCCGGGGCACAGCCGGGGGACACACTGAATCGGTGGCCAGCCAATCGCAGGGCACAAGGAGACGTACAACCATGCACACTCAAACCCATACTTTGGGGCAATTTACAGTGTCCAATCAGCCTACCATGCATGTTTTTGGAATGTGGGAGGAAACCCACGCAGGAACAAGCAAACTCCACACAGGTGGACGTGACCTGGATTTGAACCCAGGGCATCAATGGTGAGGCCAACGCGCTAACCACTCGCGCCATTGTGCCGCCCTACGTCTAGCATAAGGGTGTCCATATGTGCATTTGGCATCAGGACAACCTAGGACGCAGTTCGATGATCGACTTTGTGGTCATGTCATCGGACCTGCGGCTTCCTGTCTTGGACAGTTGGGTAAAGAGAGGGGTGGAGCTGTCAACCAATCACCACCTGGTGGTGAGTTGGGTCCGATGGTGGGATCGGGGAATCACACTCCTCAGCCTCCCCAGTAATGTCTATTCCGTGGTACTGGAGAGGAGGGTCTACCGGGAGGTCGAATCTTGGATTCAGCATTGTGGATTTCGTCCTGGCTATGGAACAGTGGATCAGCTCTAATCCTCAGCAATGTCTTTGGTGGGCATGAGAATTTGCCCAAACAGTCTACATGTGCTTTGTGGACTTGGAGAAGGCGTTCGACTGTGTTACCCAGAGAGTCTTGTGGGGGGTACTCCGGGAGATGGGGTTCGTAACGGTGGGTTCGGTCCCTATATCAGAGCTGCTGACTACCCCAGAATTTCCGAGGTTTACCCGGAAATACAACGCAAACTCCGGGACCCCGGACAACCTCCCTAAACCCTGGAAATCCCCCAAAAATTGTCACTTACATATTATTTTATTTATCCATTTCGGAAAAGTACCACATTTCCAATTTGAATGGCTCGAATTCCAGACCAACGCTACGGCTTCCGCCATCTTGATCCCACTGCACTGTAAACCAGAAGAATTCGGTAATACAAGTTTATTGTGAATCATCTGAGTTACAAGTTCTGACTGACGATTCGTCGTATATAAATTGGCCGCAGCACTAATTGGCCAAGCAATGTCACGTGATCATCTGCAGCCAGTAATGGTCTAGCTTGGCATGTTATCATGAATAGACATGATGGCTCGATGTGTCTTGACCTCCGCGGCAGAGGCTCCACCGAATCCCTGAGACTGACTCCCCAAAACCCTAAGGGTTCGATCGAGCTCAGGAAGTATGCGTACACAGCACTGGTAAGTCTTATCAATATGCCTCCTCGGAATAAGCGCAAAATGATCGCAATTTGGATGACCCTTAAGACACCAGACACTCGCAGAACTTTATTGCTTATTCGACAAAATGTCCCATGTTGACGCTGTCTCCCAGCTCATGTCCATCTGTGTGGAGTTTGCATGTTGTCCCCGGGCCTGCACGGGTTTCCTCCGGGAACTTCGGTTTCCTCTCACATTCCAAAAAACATGCATGGTAGTCTGATTGGACCCTCTGGTCCGGATTCTGCTTGGATAGGCTCCAGAACCCCCCGCGACCCAAATGTGGATAAAGCGGTTCAGAAAATGAGATGAGATGAGACGCCGTCTCCAAAAGGACCGACATTTCCACATTGCACAATATGCATGTGCGAGTGGTGGAGGCGTCTAAGTATCTTGGGGTCTTGTTCACGAGTGAGGGAAGAATGGAGCGGGAGATCGCCAGGTGGATCAGTGCGGCGTCTGCAGTGATGCAGACTCTGAATCGGTCCGTCGTGGTGAAGAAGGAGCTGAGCCAAAAGGCGAGGCTCTCTATTTACCGGTCCATCTACATTCCCACCCTCATCTATGGTCACAAGCTGTGGGTAGTGACCAAAAGAACGAGATCCCGGATACAAGCGGCTGAAATGAGTTTCCTGCACAGGATTTCTGGACTCTTCCTTAGAAATAGGGTGAGAAGCTCAGTCATTCAGGAGGGGCTTGGAGTAGAGCCATTGTTCCTCCGGATCGAGAGGACCCAGATGAGTTGGCTCGGGCATCTGATCAGGACAACCCCCCTGGACGCCTCTCTAGGGAGGTGTTCCGGGCACATCCCACCGGGAGGGGGCCGCGGGGAGATTGTCTCCCGGTTAGCCCAGGAACGCCTTGGGATCCTCCCAGAAGAGCTGGATGAAGTAGCTGGGGAGAGGTAAATCTGGGCTTCCCTGCTTAAGCTGCTGCCCCGGCAACCTGACTTCGGATAAGCGGAAGATGATATGAGAGATTAGACAACTTTATTGCCGTGCATGCAAAAAATGGACGATGTTTAGTGTCATTTGTGTGCGCATGCCTCATTTATAACAACATTTTTATTCAAATTGTGTCCAGTGTTTTTAAAATTTGTCTTTTCATAGTCTTGACCTTATTATTCATCTCTTTTTTGGTAGATTTCATAATTTTTATTTTACTAATTAAAGCTGCCAATTTGTCCTTTTTCTCAGAAACAAAATACAGTGGTACCTCGAGATACAAGCTAAATTCGTTCCATGACTGAGCTCGTATGTCGTTATTTGCTCATGGCAGTTCATGTCAGGTGTTTTCCTCACTTACCCGCTTGACCCGGCGGAATTTTCTCGTAACTCAAACGAACGTTTCACATTGAAATGAACTAAAAACAAATTAATTCGTTCCAACCCTCTGAAAAAACACCATAAACAGGATATTGGATTAGAAAAAATGTTTTATTTGTTCTAATTCGCCATCTATTAACAAAGTAACACATAACTAGTGGTTTAATATTACTAAAATGTGTTTAATAGTACTAAAATTATATGGATTTCGAAGGGGGGCGGGGCGGGGGTGAGACGGACAGAGAGCGGGGCGGGATTTTTGCACGCAAAGCCCTCGTAACATAACATAAACAAATTTAAATGAACTTGGATTACGATGCAGACACACTCAAAAATAAGTTTAATCGAACCTAACACTAAACTTAATTCTAATTTTGTTTGACATCTTGATACCTTTCTTCTCCCGGGTTGGCTCTTTTTGCCCCACCTCCACACTGACTTTCAGTCAATATCGAGGGTTGTTTGAGTTTGTATTTCCTTCAAAATATTCCCAAAATGACGCGCACAAATGTCCTCACATTAGGATAACGCACAACCACTTGCCAGCGAGAAGTAGTATATACGCCATTCGCACTGACTAACTGAAAAAAAAAACACTGAAAAAATGCAACGCTCCGCCCTGTGCTCGCAGAGACATTACAAAGAGGGAGTTGCGACCAGAGACATTACACGAGGGAGTCGCGGGGAGAGAGACAGTGCCCATGATGTTCTTATGAGCAGCATCTCACGTCCGCTGTCTGCTCGTATATCAAAATTTGTCTCGTAGCTCAAGATAAATATTTGCCCGAAATTTTACTCGTATGTCGGGCCACACTCGTATGTCGAGGTACCACTGTACATAAATTATAAATTATGTATATGTAATCTTCTGTGATCACAGACTTTGCGGGAACTTATTTGAAAGGAGCTTTACTGGGTTAGGAGGTTAGGGTTAGATAGAAATAATATCGATCACCTTATAATAATAATAATGAAAAAACATCTGCATCACACTAAATTTGTTTATTTCTATAACGTAGTTAGCATCATTTATTTATAAGCATGGGGTGATGGTATTTTTTTTGTTTTGTATTTCATTTAAAAGATGCCAACTATTTACATATTCATATTTCTGATTTCATCCTGTTTATCTGCAATGGGCCATCTCACATTTACTGTCTGTTTGCTTTTATTTGAGTCATTTTTGGTTCATGTTGTTTTTGTGTGTGTGCGTGTTTGTGTGCGTGCGTGTGTGTGTACATGTGTCTGTCCTTAGCAATTGCTCAGATCTTTGGGGTCTAGGGTCAGGCCACATGATAGAGCAGTGGGACTCCTCAGGCATGTACGGATACCCTGACCATAACAGGTGAATACACTCGCATGTAGTAAATAAGTGATACATTATATGAAGGTTGAATCAAGGCTACATATTTTTACTGTTGGCCTGTTTGTGTCAATTCTATTCTTCAAGAACAACGTTGTCATCATTATTTTTTTAAGATTGAGTAGAGCTTATGTATTACAGTGGTACCTCAACATACGAGCGTAATCCGTTCCGAGACTGAGATCGTATGACAAGATTCTCGTAACTCGAGCGGACGTTTTCAATTGAAATGAATGGAAAACAAATTAATTCATTCCAACCCACTGAAAAAACACCAAAAACAGGATATTGGATTGGAATTTTTATTTTATTTTTTCTAATTCGCCATATATTGACAAAGTAATAAATAACGAGTGGTTTAATAGTAATAAAATGTGTTTAATAGAAGTAAAATTAGACGCATTTCGCGGAGCGGAAGGGAACGACATACACACGGAGGCGGGGGGGGGGCTGTTCGGGGGGACTATCCACGGCAACGCCGCACTCGTGTAAAACATGTTTTATTTCTTCTAATTCGCCATGTATTGACAAAGTAATAAATAACCAGTGGTTTAATAGTAATAAAATGTGTTTAATAGAAGTAAAATTAGACGCATTTCATGGAGGGGATGGGAACGAAATACACACTGAGGCGGGGGGGGGGGGGGGGGGGCGCTGTTCTGGGGGACTATCCACGGCAACTCCGCACTCATGTAAAACATGTTTTATTTCTTCTAATTCGCCATGTATTGACAAAGTAATAACTAACGAGTGGTTTAATAGTAATAAAATGTGTTTAATAGAAGTAAAATTAGACGCATTTCGCGGAGGGGAAGGGAACGACATACACACGGAGGCAGAGGGGGGGGGCTTCGTGGGCACTTTATCCACGGCACTCGTAAACGAACAAACAAATTTAAATTAACTTGGATTAATATATACAGACACTCAACGTTTAATGTAACTTCACACAAAACTGAATTCTAATTTAGTTTTAATCTTTTTTACCTTTGTAACGGGTTGGCCCCACCCCGACGTTCCGCCGGAGCCTTCAAAACGAACGCATCAAGAGTTGTTTGGAACTTGCCGCTTCCCCGTGTCTGATTACCGAGTGTACATATATTCCAGATCTTTTCTTTGCAAAACTCTGCCGATCCATTGTTGTTTACCTGGTATGTAAATGTAGACCAAAGTGGGGGAAAAACGCGTATGGAAATGCAAAGTCCGCCCAGTGCTCGTAGAAAGATTTTATACACGAAAGAGATGCAAAAAAAAGACAGTGCCATGGCTACCTGGCTTGGTCGCATCACGAAATTTTGACCGCATCACGGGCGAATTATTCGATCGAAATTTCCGTCGTAAGACGAGAATTTTGTATGACGAGCGGTCGTATGACGAGGTACCACTGTATTATATTGGAATACAATTCAGTGTTTAAACTATGCTGCAGCATTGCAGGATTTTGTCAATGTTCAGTTTACGGAGTGAATGACTACTAATGAGGTAATAAATGCAAACTTGATAAAAGAAAATCCAGTAAACAAATCCACAAATGAAGATATTATTTTCATTAAAATACATTTACATTTGAATATAGATTTTCAGTCATGGAAGATGTGGATTGTTTCAGAAGTAAATCAATGGGCAAAAAGAAAAGAAAAAAATGACAAAGTCCAAAAAGGGACTTTTATATTGTATATTTTCACTACAGGTGTCAATATTTCATTCACCGGTCCATAGATATAGATATAGATATAGATATAGATATAGATATAGATATAGATATAGATATAGATATAGATATAGATATAGATATAGATATAGATATAGATATAGATATAGATATAGATATAGATATAGATATAGATATAGATATAGATATAGATATAGATATAGATATATATAGAGTAATGTATTGTTGTAAAACAGCATTATTATTCATTTCACATTTTTGATATATACAGTGGGGCAAATAAGTATTTAGCACCAATTGTGCAAGTTCTCCTACTTGAAAAGATTAGAGGCCTGTAATTGTTAAAATGGGTAAACCTCAACCATGAGAGACAGAATGTGGGAAAATAAACAGAAAATCACATTGTTTTATTTTTAAAGAATTTATTTCCAAATTAGAGTGGAAAATAAGTCTTAGGTCACCTACAAACAAGCAAGATTTCTGGCTGTCAAATAGGTCTAACTTCTTCTAACGAGGTCACCACTCGTTTCCTGTATTAATAGCATCTGTTTTAACTCATTATCGGTATAAAAGACACCTGTCCACAACCTCAGTCTCTCACACTCCTGTGTTTCTACCAAAAAGTTCTATTTTGGTTTCATCCGACCATAACACATTCTCAAATCAAATCAAAAGCCTTTATTGTCATAATACACAGCTGCGTAAATGAAATTGGTGGTGTTACTCCACAAAATACGTTTTCCCAGTAAAAAAACAAAAACAAATCGTAATATAAAAGTATAAAAAGTCACATCCTGGCTAGGTAAATTCTAAAATATTGCACAATCTAAGATATTGCACATTGTTATTGCACAGAAGGGATTGTGTGTCGTGCTAATGCAATTTCAGAGTCCTAATAGCTGTGGGAAAAACTGTCCTTAAGTCTATTTGTCCGTGCTTTGTGAGACCTGTAGCGTCTGCCAGAGGGCAGCAGCTGTAACAGGTTGTGACCAGGGTGGTATTGGTCCCTGACAATGTTCCCGCTCTGCTGAGGTAGCGATGGCTGGCTATGGCATCCAGTGAGGGCAGAGAGCAGCCAATGATCTTCTGGGCAGTGTTGATCACTCTGCATGGCCTTTCTGTCTGTGGCTGTGCTTCCAGCGTATCACACTGTAAATAAAATAAAAAAAAATAATAATAAAATCCGACATAGGCTTGTCATCATCATTGACTAGACAAAAGCCTAATTGTCATCATACCCATCTGCGTATGACGAAATTGGTAGTGCTTCTCCACAAAGTGCGCTTTTCCCAGGCAAAAGCCCAACCAAGTGATAGTTTCAGACTCGCTGGCACTCTGCCGTGATGGATACATCGCATCACCTCCCGAGCGCAACCAAATCCCGGCGACTGCGAAAAGGTTTGCCTCACCGATGCCAACAAAGAATAAAATGGATCACTTACCTCCCACTGTCTTCTTACTTACCTTCAGTCAGCCAGCAGGAGGCAGATCACCCCCCAACGTCCTTCATGTTTCCTCACCCCAAAGTTGTTACACAGAGGGGATTGTGTGTCGTGCTACTGCAAATTCAGAGTCCTGATGGCTGTGGGAAAGAAGCTGTCCTTAAGCCTCTTTGTCCGTGCTTTGAGACCGGTAGCGCCTGCCAGAGGGAAGCAGCTGGAACAGGTTGTGACCAGGGTGGTACGGGTCCCCAACAATGTTCCCGGCTCAGCTGAGGTAACGAGGGCTGGCAATATCTTCCAGTGAGGGCAGAGAGCAGCCGACGATCTTCTGGGCAGTGTTAATCACTCTCTGCATGGCCTTTTTGTCTGCTGCCGTGCTTCCAGCGTACCACACTGTGATGCAGTATGCCAGGATGCTCTCCACAGTGGCTCTATAGAAAGTTACCAGAAGCTTAGTGTCCAAGTTGTTCCTCCTGAGTACCCTCAGGAAATGGAGTCGTTTCTGGGCCTTCTTCACTACTGCCGTGGTGTTTGTAGACCAGGACACCAGTCAGCTGGTCAGCACAGGCTTTGAGCACCTTCCCAGGTGCTCCGTCAGGGCCAGCAGCATTCCTGGTGTTCACAGTCCGCAGTACCTGACTCACTTCATGTTCCTGAAGCTCCAGTGTACTCCTGCAGGGTGGTGGTGGATGTGTTGAGACTGGGTCTGATTTGTCAGTCTCAAAGTGGACAAAGAAACGGTTCAGTTCCTCTGCTAGTGAGGCATCTGCATTAACAGACACATAATTGTGATTGTAATTGGTAATGTGTAATATTCCCTGCCACATCTTCTATGGGTTATTTCCTGTGAAGTGCTCCTCAATTTTCCTTGTAAATGCTGCCTGGGCCTTTTTAATGCCTCTCTTCAGCTCTCTGGCAGCGCTGTATTGTACCTTGTCCCCTGATCTGAAGGCGGTGTTACGGCATTTGATGAGTGCCTGTGTCTCACTGGTCACCCAGGATTTTTGGTTATGAAAAACCCGTATCCGTTTATTAACAGTGACGTTGACCGTGCAGTTTTTGATGTAGGAAAGTACAGTGTCCGTGTAGTCCTGGAGGTTGTGTTGTTCAAAAAAATCCCAAATGGTGTGGGAAAAACAGTCCTGCAGCTGAGAAAGGGCGTTCATCCAAATGCTCCCTAGCGAACCACAGACGGACGGGCCTGGATGTGTACTGGCTTCAGCAGGGGGACTCATCTGGCAGTGCAGGATTTGACACTCTGGCGGCACATTGTCTTACTGATAGTAGCCTTTGATACTGTGGTCCCAGCTCTCTGTAGGTCATTCAATAGGTCCCCCCCGTGTGTTTCTGGGATTTTTGCTCACCGTTCTTGTTATCATTTTGACGCTACGGGGTGAGATGGAGCCCCAGATCGAGGGAGATTATCAGTGGTCTTGTATGTCTTCTATTTTCAAATAATTGCTCCCACAGTTGATTTCTTTACACCAATGTTTTACCTATTTCAGATTTAGTCTTCCCAGCCCGGTGCAGGTCTACAATTTTGTCTCTGTTGTCCTTCAACAGCTCTTTGGTCTTGGCCATTGTGGAGTTTGGAGTGTGAGAGACTGAGGTTATGGACAGCTGTCTTTAATACCGGTAATAAGTTAAAACAGATGCTATTAATACAGATAACGAGTGGAGACCTCGTTAGAAGAAGTTAGACCTCTTTGACGGCCAGAAATCTTGCTTGTTTGTAGGTGACCAAATACTTATTTTCCACCCTAATTTGGAAATAAATTCTTTAAAAATCAAACTGATATATATATATATATATATATATATATATATATATATATAGATATAGAGATATAGAGATATAGAGATATAGAGATATAGAGATATAGAGATAGAGAGATAGAGAGATAGAGAGATAGAGAGAGATAGAGAGATAGAGAGATAGAGAGATAGAGAGATAGAGAGATAGAGAGATAGAGAGATATAGAGAGATATAGAGAGATATAGAGAGATAGAGAGAGATAGAGAGAGATAGAGAGATATAGAGATATATAGAGATATATAGAGATATATAGAGATATATAGAGATATATAGAGATATATAGAGATATATAGAGATATATAGAGATATATAGAGATATATAGAGATATATAGAGATATATAGAGATATATAGAGATATATAGAGATATATAGAGATATATAGAGATATATAGAGATATATAGAGATATATAGAGATATATAGAGATATATAGAGATATATAGAGATATATAGAGATATATAGAGATATATAGAGATATATAGATATATATAGATATATATAGATATATATAGATATATATAGATATATATAGATATATATAGATATATATAGATATATATAGATATATATAGATATATATAGATATATATAGATAGATATAGCCACATTCTGTCTCTCAAGGTTGAGGTTTACCCATGTTGACAATTACAGGCCTCTCTAATCTTTTCAAGTAGGAGAATTTGCACAATTGGTGGTTGACTAAATACTTATTTGCCCCACTTTACGTATATACATACACATGCAGTAAACATTCACTAGATAGCTCTCGTAACCCGTCGGCAGCAACATAAGATGGCAATTAAATGAAACAAGGGGTGTAAATTGAGCATTTTTATCAATCAAATTATGCTTTACATAAAAATGTGTTCTTGAAATAATTGTGTATTATTTCCTTTTAGCTTTTTCCTCAATACTTGAATAAATAATTTCAGCTCTATGTCAAATTCCTTCACATTCTCTCAGATCACTGGACGGGCGTCTCCAGGTGTCTCATCGTAAGGGCCTGCCACATGTTATATACTGTCGTCTGTGGAGATGGCCCGACCTTCACAGCCACCATGAGCTCAGAGCTAATGACAATTGCCAGTACGCCTTCAACCTCAAAAAAGATGAAGTGTGTGTCAACCCTTACCATTACCAGAGGGTGGAGACACCAGGTAATTTCATTTGGAGCTGATTTCAAACCTAGTTCTCATCTTTAGGATACTATCAAAATAATGCTATGAATTTGTGTGATAAGGTGAGATGATATTTATTTATTTTTGCATAAGCCCTCTGTGTGAATGGAAAGAAGTGTCATTGACATTTTGCTTGTCATTTCCACAGTTCTGCCCCCAGTTTTGGTGCCCCGTCATACAGAGATCCTGACAGAGCTTCCACCTTTAGATGACTTCACAAACTCAATCCCTGAAAACACAAATTTTCCAGCTGGCATAGATCCTCCTAATAACTACATACCAGGTTTGTAAACCAGGCCATCTTTACTTGAAATATGTTGCATGTTCAATATATTCATTTGATGTACTTCAGTTCAAAAACATCAGGCAGGAGGGAGCAAGTAGAGTTTTTAAACTCTTAATAAGGGGAATTGCAATCGTTAATAAGGAGAGCATTTATTCCAGGTGGACAGGTATGTCAGATAGAATCTTGAAACATGGACAGTGGTTGTTGTGAGACAGCCAATTAAATAAATAGAATTGAATGCTTTTATTGTCATTATATGAGATAGAATGAGAGCGATGAAATGAGAACCCAGTAGAGCAGGGGTCACCAAACTACGGCCCGCGGGCCGGATACGGCCCGCCGGCACATTTGGACCGGCCCTCTGAACAATACCAGAGACGCTATCGGATTTTTTATTTTTTTTTTTTTTTTTTTTTTTTTTAGAATTTTTTATTTATTTTTATTTTTTATTTTTTGGGGATGCGGCCCGCTGGCACATTTGGACCGGCCCTCTGAACAATACCAGAGACGCTATCGGAATTTTTTTCCTATTTGGCCTTGAAGACTGGGACATTTTAATCTTGTGTTTGGTTCATTGCACCCCTGCTGAGCCCACAAATCATCCCAGTGAAGCGGGGCTTCGCATTGCTTCTTTGGTGACACGCGCGGGGAGAGTGTTTCCCTTTGATGCATGCGGGCACGTCCACCGTTGCATGCACGAGCAGTGTTACCGAGACATCTGGACGATTGCAGGTGAGGGCGGAGCCCTGGGACCATCGCGGACTATTCAAGCATATTAAAACTGCAACCTGTTTGAGAACGGAATAATGGCGAAAAAGTTAGGTGAGAGAAAAATTTATTCAGAATGCAGGATATTTAACCTGGAGTGGACAAACGATTATGTTTTTGTTCAATGCAAAGAAAAGGCTGTTTGTCTCATTTGTCAAGAGACGGTGGCGGTATTCAAAGAACACAATCTTTGCCGACACTATGAATCCCGTCACAAAGACAAGTACGATAGATTGCAAGGCCAAATACGAGCAGACAAACTCTCAAAGCAAAAAAGTGGACTACTATCTCAGCAGAACCAGGCATCCGTTCGGGCCAGCTTTTGGGTTGCTAAATTGATAGCAAGCAGCGGTAAGCCTTTCACTGACGGAGAGTTTGTTAAGAAATGTATGGATACTGTCGCGGAGGAGGTGTGTCCCGAGAAGAAAGATGCATTTAATGCCGTAAGTCTGTCGGTGAGTACAATGACCAGACGCGCTGAAGAGTAATGTATATGCCCAGCTGCAGCAGAAGACGAAATAATTTGACTTTTTTTCATTAGCACTGGATGAAAGCACGGACGTGCAAGACACAGCGCAACTGCTCATTTTTATTCGTGGAGTTAGCGCAAACTTTGAGATTTGCGAGGATCTGGCAGCCCTCCAAAGTCTCAAAGGGACTACAACGGGAGAGGATATTTTTGACAAAGTGTGCCAAACCATGGAGAAGTTGGACCTGGACTGGTCAAAGCTAGCTAGCATCACGACTGACGGGGCTCCTAGCATGGTGGCCGAAACTCGCGGTCTGATAATGGGACGCATGAACCGGGAGTTGGAAAAAAGGGGTCTCACCGCCCCGCTACGAGTCCACTGCCAAATTCACCACCAAGCACTGTGCTGCAAAATGTTGACGTGGGATTCTGTAATGACGGTTGTGGTGTCGTGCATAAACTTCAGAGCAAAGGGAGAAGATTGTGCATGGCACAACAGAAAGTTAATGTTCCATGGCTTTTTCTGTTACAAACTGACACCGGCCCCCCATCAGAGAAGGGAAAAGTTATGTGGCCCTCACAAGAAAAAGTTTGGGGACCCCTGCAGTAGAGGGTAGCGATGTTCTAAAATGAGAATCAATGCATCCGCAACAATATTTTCAAAATAAAATACTTTACTTTTTGGGGGATTTCCTAACTTGGATCTTTTTCGTGTCTCTAGTCACTCATTTGCATATTAAAAAATTCCTAACCTGAAAATGTCGTACCTAGAGCCATTCGTAAGTAGAAGTATGCCTGTACTAACTTTTACCATGTAGGTTTTTCAATGCAAAAAAATCCCATTTGTTTTTTGCTCTCAAAACACACTTCTCTTAGTTTAATACAAATTTGTCTTACCGTTTGTCTAACTAGTCTCTTTGTTTTTATTTAAATAACTATAAATGAGAAAGATTATTATAATTTATTCTTATAAAAAAATGCAGAAAGATCTTCTTTCTTGTAGGTCATCTTTTATTTTATATACAACATTAACTCCCTAAACACACCTGAAACTTTACACATCAATGGTTGTTTTTCTTTTGCATGTATACACGGTACATTAACTGCTTCACAATTATTTATATTACATAATACCTCGACATATGAGTGCCTTGACTTACGAGGAATTTGAGATATGAGTAAAATTCCGAGCAAATATTTACCTTGAGATGCGAGACAAATTTTGAGATGTGACCATTTGAGACAGCCAGTTGGCCAGGCCGCGACAGGCTGCTTTATGATTTCACCGCACTGTCTCTCGCCGCATCTCCCTCGTGTAAAGATCTCTACGAGCACTGGGCGGAGTGTTGCATTTTTTTCCGTTATTTTATTTTTTTGCATTGCAGAATTAAGGGAAACACAATTGATCCAAAGCAAGCCGGTGCAATGAAGGATAGTGCGAAGAAAAGGCGTATGATGACAATCGATATTAAGCACGAAATAATCGAAAAACATTAGTATACGCGTGACTGAGCTGGATCGTCAATACGTATGGAGAAGCAGGAATTTCGCCCCGAAACCCGCGGTGGAATACATGAACCTCTTTGCCTTGGTTATTGCACAAGTAGGTTTAAATTTAGTGTAGTGTTTTTTTAAGTGTGTGTGTATATAGGAATCTAAGTTCATTCAAGTTAAATTTAAAGTTTATGTTACATTGCGAGCACATCTATCAAGTCTCTCTCTCTCCCTCTCCCCCATCCACGAACTCCCTCCCCGTTTTATAAAATAATGCCTCATTTATTTAACATCATAACCACTAGTTATTTGTTACTCTGTTAGTAGATGGTGAATTACAACCATTAAAAATATTTTTTTCCTTTGTAATATATCCTGGTTTTTTTCCAGAGGGTGGCAACAAATTAATTCGTATTTAGTTAATTTCTATGGGAAACGTTGATTTGAGATATGAGTAAATCGACATACAAGCTCAGTCCCGGAACGCATTAAGCTCGTATGTCAAGGTTTCACTGTATTTTTTTTGCGTAATACTTTTTCAGAGACTCCCCCGCCTGGCTACATAAGTGAAGATGGTGAGGCTAGTGACCAACCGATGAATCAAAGTATGGAATCAGGTAAACAAGTATGTTAGATGTGGTAAATTAACTATAATTAAGTATTTGCGTTGATGTGTGTTGTGCTAGGCTCACCAGCGGAACTTTCACCAAACACCTTGTCACCTGTCAGCCACGGTCTGGGTACGTTTGCTATTTTGTTTATCGATTTGGTTGATTTAAGTTGTAAATTTGAGGTGAAAGCTATGCGTTGCCTCTTTGCAATGTTTAGGTTGAATCAGAAAAATACACAATATTTTGGAAACCTGTTGTATTTCAGATGCTTGCCATATTCAATTTTGCAGCTTGAAAACCAAAAAAGAGTTTTAAAGGAAATGCAGTAAAGTTTGTTTATTAAACATTTTTCAACAGACCTTCAGCCAGTGACTTACAGTGAACCAGCTTTCTGGTGTTCAATAGCCTACTATGAGCTTAATCAGCGTGTCGGAGAAACATTCCACGCTTCGCAGCCTTCTCTTACTGTGGACGGCTTCACAGATCCCTCCAACTCGGAACGTTTCTGCCTTGGACTCCTTAGCAACGTCAACAGAAATGCAACTGTTGAAATGACAAGGAGGCACATAGGTATTTAATAGTAAGCATACCCCGAAGTTCCAAAGACGCCGATGGTTAATCTCCTTCCTTGGCTTTCAATGAAACATGCAGGTCGTGGGGTCAGGTTGTATTACATTGGAGGAGAGGTGTTTGCGGAGTGCCTCAGCGACAGTGCCATTTTTGTCCAGAGTCCCAACTGCAACCAGCGATATGGCTGGCACCCTGCCACGGTCTGCAAGATACCCCCAGGTTCTGACTCTTAGTATTGGGTTTTTTTACACCACTGAGTATAAACTCTGATCTCTATTGATATCACTGTGAACAAAATACTTGGCTCTACCACAATAATGATCAACACTAAAATAAAGTTCCCTAGTAGGACTGATGTTTATTTAAAAAAAAGAGGGTTCATTTCTTTAAAAAAATAAAAATAAAATACATTGAATTATTTTAATCTTGTAATCAAAAATGCCTTAGTCCAATTATAACAACACTGGTCTTAAATAATTTACCATATTGGCCTGAATATAAAAAGACCCCGATTATAAGACGACACCCTCTTTTTCAAGATTCAACTTTGATAAAAATACTTTTTGCATACGACATTTAATTTTTTAGACACAAAATAATGACAGTCCAGTCATACCTCTACTTACGAAATTAATTGGTGCCAGAACTTTTTTCGTAACTTGAAAACTTTGTAAGTAGAGCAGTACTTTACATGTAAATTCTCTAATTCGTTCCACGGTCCTCATACAACTACCAACTAAACTCTTTAAAATTGGTCAACATGTCCCAATTTTGGAAGAAAGATGCGAGAAAAACAAAAATGAGAGAAAATTATCATAAAATTATTTATTAATGTCACAAAATGAATAACAAGTATATATACAAAATCTACTCGTGTTGAAACCCATGGGAACAAGAGAAAGCTACCGGGATGCAACATAAAGATAGCACACAAACATGAATATGCATTTAATAAACACAGCATTAAGAATTCAAACAACAACAAACATTAACGTTTTATGATTTCTTTGAAATGCATTTTTGCACCCATTTTATAAGTCACTACTGATTCTTACCTGCTTCTGCAGTGCTGGTTGACGAACATTTTGAAAAAAAACTATACAAAGACGATTGCCTTTGATGACTTTAAATAATGTTTCTAAAATGCACAAGATAAACATCGTCAAAGTGGGCACGACTCGTGAACACTTTCAGGATGTTTTTTTTTCATGAAATCGGAAAGTTCGTTTCTCCCCCATTTTTTTCTGATTTGTACTGTTGCGATGGTCGCTGCTTCCTCACCGGCTACCTTCTCGTTGAATTCCTCGTGTATTGCTGAGCGTTGCATTTACTCATGCTCTGTTGAGAGTTCGTTCAGGAGAGTTTTTCACGAAGCCGGAAAGTTCGTTTCTCCCCCGTTTTGTTCTGATTTGTGCTGTTGCAATGGTGGCTGCTTCTTCCTCGGCTGCCTTCTCGTTAAAATCCTCGTGTATTGCCGAGCGTTGCATTTACTCAAGCTCCGTTTTGGTGCACATCGACCAACTAGTAACTTGTCAACGTCCTTATTACTGACCAAAGGGCCCATCGCCTGCCCCCGCAACACAATTTTGCCCACCGAAGGCTGCGGTTTAGGTCAAGGCACAGCTTCCCCAAGCATAAATAAGTTTAAGCAGACAATGGGTTAAAGAAAATGGAGGGTTGTTGTGAGACAGCCAATGAGAGCCCAGTATATGGTGGAGTGAGCTTCTAAAGCGAGAATCAACGCATCCGCGACAATATTTTCAAAATAAAATAACGGATAAGGAATGCATGTACTTTTGGGGTTTTTTCGTAACTTGGATATTTTTCTTATCTCAAGGCACTCATTTGCCTATAAAAAGCTTTCGTAACCTGGACATTTTGCACCTAGAGGCATTCGTAAGTACAGGTATGACTGTACATCTAAAACAAATGATTATAACAATCTATCTGAGAGTAAAAGCATGTTATTTTTCCTCATTCAAATATTTTAAAAACTCTGTCACATCATATCTGAATATATGTAAGCTGAAGTGGAATCCCATTTGTAAATGAATGGCTCCTGCTTTGTGAGATGTAACTAAACTAATCTACTGTGATAAAACAACAAAATTGCAATAACTGTATCAACTGGAGTTCTGCAGCTAGGATGACCTAATCTAGACCTAATTTTTTGGACTTCTTTTTGTACCGGACTACTTATTTATGTGACCACTTATTCATGTTGACTTTTTATCTAATTTGACTATTTATTTATGATGACTACTTATTTCTTTACTTATTTATTATTGATTTTTTATGTGTGCACTTCACAAAAATGGTGGACCTTCATCTTATCCCCTCAGGTCTCGCCACAGTGGAACTGTAGAAGTGCCCTTTAGGTTTAGCACACAAGTTTTATGCCAGATGCCCTTCCTGACACAACCCACACATGCAGAACTTGAACCTGGGCCACCACTCAGGCAGTGGGGCGCTCAGATCACTGCGCCTTAAAATGGTTGAGTTTACAATTTCCCCTACTTACGAACATACGACTTACGAACAACGGTCCATACGAACATGTCTGCAAATTGCGTTTATGTCGAAAAATATTCGTAAGTTCGATTTTGTATTGCGCGCCTTTTTCCGAGTAGTGCTTCTTTCCGCCGCTAATACCGACGCCTGGCGCTGTGAGCGCTCAGCTCACCCAGCATCCACCTTCCTCTGCCCAGTTCGTTGCAGTGCGTAAGTTGCGTAAATTGCGTAAGTTGCGTAAGTGCCTGACGTATCTCCAGTGCGCAAAGAACCTTTTTCATTTTTATCATGAAATATCTCGTGCAGCCATTATTCAATATGGTTGGTGAAAAGCGAAAGGCTTCTAGTGAGGGAGGTGCAAGGAAGAGGCAAGCCATTTCATTTGAAACAAGTGGCAATAATAACGAAGCTTGATGCGCGTGAGAGTGGTGAGCGTTGCACATATACAACTTGAATCGCTCGACCGTCAGTACCATTTATAAACAGAAAGATCGAGCAGCAGGACCCAAATATTGAACGTCGCACAATGTTTGCAAATCAATTGAATGATGCCATACAGTGCTACCGCATCATTTATGATGAAAAAAAGAAAACTGCAATCGTCGTTAGATCGCTTCTTTCGGGCCAGTTTCTAATGCATAAATCTCTCTCTCTCTGTCTCTCTATACAGTACTGTACATATTCTCTCCATTTTATTAAATGTTTTTTAGTACAAACCAATGTGTGTTACTTATACAAGCCTTAAACATACAAATGCACTTATATAAACCTTCAAAATACTTGTATAGGCCTTAAACATAAATTATAATACAAAATATAGCACTGAATCAATTTACAAACAAATTCAACTTATGAACAATCGCTCGGAACCTAACTCGTTCGTAAGTAGGGGAGCGTCTGTATTTAACATTTTTCAAAGTGTGACTGATCATCATCAGATTCGCCAAACAATTGATTCCATTCTTCTTGAGCAATGATAGTGCTCCTGGGCGGACTCGTTTCCGTGGAGCAACTTTTTTTTAAATACTTTTACCACTATAATCCTATAACCTCCTGACTACCAGTCGTTCAAATTTGTCCTTTGTCGAGGACATTTGTAAACCTAAATATCGCCCACCCACTGGATCCAATCACATTAACTCCTTTGTGCTCTATAGAGGACATTCAGAGCCTTCCGATAATACCAAATTCTTTTGCTATGGGGAATTTCAAAATACAGTGGGGCAAATAAGTATTTAGTCAACCATCAATTGTGCAAGTTATCCTACTTGAAAAGATTAGGGAGGCCTGTAATTGTAAACATGGAAAACCTCAACCATGGGAGACAGATTGTGGAAAAAAAACAGAAAATCACTGTTTGATTTTTGAAGAATTTATTTGCAAATCATGGTGGAAAATAAGTATTTGGTCAATACCAAAAGTTCATCTCAATACTTTTTTATGTACCCTTTGTTGGCAATAACGGAGGCCAAATGTTTTCTGTAACTCTTCACAAGCTTTTCGCACACTGTTGCTGGTATTTTGGCCCATTCCTCCATGCAGATCAACTCTAGAGCAGTGTTGTTTTGGGGCTGTCAAAGGGCGACGCGGACTTTCAACTCCCACAGATTTTCTGTGGTTGAGATCTGGAGACTGGTTAGGGCACTCCAGGACCTTGAAATAATAATAATAATAATAATCGGATATAGGCCCTGTCGTCATTATCAACAACAACAAAAGCCTACTTGTCATCACACCCAGAAACTGCGTGTGACGAAATTGGTGGTGCTTCTCCATAAGCTGCGTTTACTCGGCAAAAGACCTAAATAAGTTACGGAATCTTGTAATTTGGCATTCTGCTGTTATGGATACAGGTCGCTCAGTGGGGGAAATGCTTCTTACGAAGCCACTCCTTTGTTGCCCTGGCTGTGTTTGGGATCATTGTCATGCTGAAAGACCCAGCCACGTCTCATCTTCAATGTCCTTGCTGATGGAAGGAGATTTTTACTCAAAATCTCTCGATACATGGCCCCATTCATTCTTTCCTTTACACAGATCAGTCGTCCTGGTCCCTTTGCAGAAAAAACAGCCCCAAAGCATGATGTTTCCACCCCCATGCTTCACAGTGGGTATGGTGTTCTTCGGATGCAATTCGGTATTCAAACACGAGAACCTGCGTTTATACCAAAAAGTTCTATTTTGGTTTCATCTGACCATAACACATTCTCCCAGTCCTCTTCTGGATCATCCAAATGCTCTCTAGCGAACCGCAGACGAGCCTGGATGTAAACTGGCTTCAGCAGGGGGGCACGTCTGGATTTGACTCCCTGGCGGCGCATTATGTTACTGATAGTAGCCTTTGTTACTCTGGTCCCAGCTCTCTGTAGGTCATTCACTAGTTCCCCCCCCCGTGACAGGACGTTTGGTTGGGCGGACGTTTGGTTGGGCGGACGTTTGGTTGGGCGGACGTTTGGTCGGGCGGACGTTTGGTCGGGCGGACATTTGGTCGCCAGGTTCGCTTGCTCTGACGGCGACGAATAACATGTACACACGCCAATAATAAGCAACCTATTGATAATTTTGATAATAGATATTTAGATATTAATCCTCTGACATTTACAGTCTCTCTCTCATGATTATAATTTTGAGAGCGAGCAAAGCGAATCCGGGAGCGAGCGAGCAAATCCGGCGACAAATAACATGTACACACGCCAATAATACGCAACTTATTGATAATTTTGATATTAGATATTTAGATATTAATGCAATTACAAACTCACGATTATAATTGTGAGAGCGAGAGATTACCTGGTTGATCGCTTTCAACAGTAAACTCTGTCTGTCTCTCTCTCTCTCTCATGATTATAATTTTGAGAGCGGGCGAACCCGGCGACGAAACGTCCATACGACGAAATGTCCGGCGGCAAATCTGTCGACCAAAGGTCCGTTCGACCAAACGTCCGTTTGACCAAACGTCCGTTCGACCAAACGCCCGTTCGACGAACTGTCCGTCGACCAAACGTCCGTCGACAAAACGTCCGGGTACCGGTCCCCTCCGTGTGGCTCTGGGATTTTTGCTCACTGTTCCCATTATCATTTTGAAGCCACGGGGTGAGATCTTGCATGGAGCCCCCGATCGAGGGAGATTATCAGTGGTCTTGTATGTCTTCTATTTTCTATTAATTGCTCCCACAGTTGATTTCTTTACACCAAGCGTTTTACCTATTGCAGATTCAGTCTTCCCAGCCTGGTGCAGGTCTACAATTTTGTCTCTGATGTCCTTCAACAGCTCTTTGGTCTTGGCCATAGTGGAGTTTGGAGTGTGAGAGACTGAGGTTATGGACAGCTGTCTTTAATACCGGTAAAGAGTTAAAACATATGCTATTAATACACATAACAAGTGGAGACCTCGTTAGAAGAAGTTAGACCTCTTTGATGGTCAGAAATCTTGCTTATTTGTAGGTGACCAAATACTTATTTTCGACTCTAATTTGGAAATAAATTCTTTAAAAATAAAACGATGTGATTTTCTGTTTTTTCCCCATATTCTGTCTCTCATGGTTGAGGTTTACCCATGTTAACAATTACAGGCCTCTAATCTTTTCAAGTAGGAGAACTTTCACAGCTGGTGGTTGACTAAATACTTATTTGCCCCACTATAAATGTGATTGGAAAATATTTTTACTCCTGGTAGTCAGGAGGATATGCTTGCCGAAGACTATTTGGAGAGGGCTGGCTTTTGTAAAAGAAGGTAGATTAGCGCCTCTGGCGGACAAAGACCGGTTTTAGGTCTCCTTTTTATATAGAATGGCTGCGGAGGGGACTTCTTCACTGGCAGAGGGCAGTGTTTCACCAGGATTTGTGAATTACGTGCACCAGAACTTTGGTTCAGTTGTTTGGTACAAAATTTTGCGCGTTATACTCGAATAAACACCGTATATGCGAGTAAATTCGGTAATGGATTTTTTGGATAAACTGGGGCCCAAATTCAAAAAACAAGCACCGTAACATCCTAGAGCCTTACATTTGTAATTGTTTGTTCAAAACTGCATTCAAATCGGATGTACGGTGTTGTCTCCATTTTGTCCGATGTTAACGGACAAACCCACTAACGTGCACACACACACTCCGAAATATTAATATGTATAGATGAACACTGCAGATTAGCATTACTGTAACATCCAGTAGTTTAACCTATTATATTTGTACAGCAGTGACAGTCCGTGCATTTTCTCGTAGCGCCTTCAACGAATCAATTCAACCCTCAAAAACTAGTTTATGGCTATAAAACCTCTACAGCTGCGACACATAAAAAATAATCAATAAATCAATGCCCAAAAATGGGGTAAAATCTACTTCCTAGCAGCATTTAATGATTAAATACAAATACTGGAGCTTTTCAGACATTACAACCGGGCCAGGGGGGTGATTTTCCCGGGAAAAGACAGCGATGAACGTCAATGGCGTACCGGCAAACATTGCCCGAAAATGGGGTCAAATCCAGCCAAAAACGGCATTTATTGATTAAATACAAATACTGCAGCTTTTTAGACATCAGAACCGGGCCCAGAGTATCATTTCCCCGGGAAAAAGACAGCGAGGAACGTTGATACGTCCATATACGTCCATACGCGAAACGGCAAAATTTGCACTATAAAGGGGTAAAATCCACTTCCTCGCAGCATTTATTGATTAAATACAAATACTGGAGCTTTTCAGACATTACAACCATTACAAAACAGGGGGAAAAGCAATGAAAGGAAGCTAACAGACAATTTGGAATTATTTAATAAGTACCGTATTTTCACGACTATAAGGCGCACATAAAAGTCTAAACTTTTCTCCAAATTAGACAGAGCGCCTTATAATCCAGTGGTCTTTATATATGGACCAATACTAAAATTGTTATCACGATAAAATAAAATACATCAGTCGATAGGACAACTACGGCAAGCAGCCCCCGACTCTACTATTTTCCCGTAGATAAAGTACTGCGCAGTGACTGCTGGGATATAGAGTTCTTCAATACACCCAGTATGACGGCAAGCACACTAATTTGGTGCTCTCCGTCATTTCGGCTGTATTTACAAAAGAAATCCTGCCGCTAGATGTTGGCGTCAACAGAGCATTCAAAGCTAGACTGTGAACTATATATATACAACTACGCCAAGCAGCCCCAGACTTTACTATTTCCCGTAGATAAAGTACTGCGCAGTGACTGCTGGGATAAAGAGTTCTTAATACACCCAGTTCTTCAATACACCCAGTGTGTCGGCGAGCACACTAATTTGGTGCTCGCCGTCATTTTGGCTGTATTTACAAAATAAATCCTGCCGCTAGATGTTGGCGTCAACGGAGCATTCAAAGGTAGACTGCGAACTATATATATATTAACTCGGAGCTTGTCGTCATTCCCGGCGGCTTGAGAACTACAACCGCTGGACCCGGCGTTTTGGAAGACTCATTTGGGCAATTGTTTAATTCGGACACAGAAAATGAGGACTTTGATGGATTTGTGGGTGATGATGACGTGAGTAAGTTGTAAAATGTCTAAATAAAGTACAACCGAACTCAGTTTTGCTTCTGTTGCCTTTTTAAAAACGTGTTTTTAGCGTGTGGGTGTAGCGTGCAAGAACTATATATCCCAGCAGTCACTGCGCACCGGAACCCGGAAATAGTCTGCTTCCGGTAGCCAGCGCTATTGCGTTTCGATGTTCATCCATATATAATATATATGCGTCTAAAAAAACGGTGCGTGCTTTGTGTTTAAAATACAGAAATAGCACTCGTTACTGACACTGCGGCTAAAAATACGATGCGCCGAATAGTCGTGAAAATACGGTATTCATGGACAAAATATAATATATGATTCAGATATTTCTTAGGCCAGCAGAGAAGGCCCTGACGGCCCGCTACTGTTGTACTTTGCCTTGAAATAGGAGACAAATTCGAAATAGTGGTACCTCGACACGAGTGACCCGACATACGAGCAATTTGAGATGAGTAAAATTTTGAGCAGATATTTACCTTGAGATACGAGACAAATTTTGAGCAGATATTTATCTTGAGATACGAGACAAGTTTTGATATACGAGCAGACGGCGGACGCGAGAGGCTGTTCATAAAAACATGGACACTTCTCTCTCCCCGCAACTCCCTTGTGTAATGTCACTGTGGTCGCAACTCCCTCGTGTAATGTCTCTGCGAGCACTGGGCGGAGCGTTGCATTTTTTTCAGTGTTTTTTTTTTCCGTTAGTCAGTGCGAATGGCGTATATTCTACTTCTCGTTGGCAAGTGTTCGTGCGTTATCCTATTGTGAGGACATTTGTGTGCATCATTTTGGGAATATTTTGAAGGGAATACAAAAGCAATCATCTAGGTTGCATGTGAAAGTCAGTGTGGAGGTGGGGCAAATAGAGCCAACCCGGGAGAAGAAAGGTATCAAAATGTCAAACAAAATTTGAATTAAGTTTAGTGTTAGGTTAGATTAAATTTATTTTTGAGTGTCTGCATCGTAATCCAAATTCATTTAAATTTGTTTGTTACCAGCGCGTGGCCGTGCAAAAATCCCCCCCCCTCTCCGTCTCTCTCCATCTCCCCCTTCGAAATCCGTATAATTTTAGTACTATTAAACACATTTTAGTAATATTAAACCACTAGTTAATTGTTACTTTGTTAATAGATGGCAAATTAGAACAAATAAAACATTTTTTCTAATCCGATATCCTGTTTATGGTGTTTTTTCAGAGGGTTGGAACGAATTAATCTGTTTTTAGTTCATTTCAATGGGAAACGTTCGTTTGAGTTACGAGAAAATCGACATACGAGCTCAGTCACGGAACGGATTTAGCTCGTATCTCGAGTTACCACTGTATGAGCATACGAGATGGTTCCCGATAAGGCATTTGCATTGCATTTTTTACTGGACCAAGTTGAAATTCTGCGAAAAAGCCAGTGGAATCTACATGGATTTGAAAGCAAAGCAAGCATCTGAAAAAGACACCAGCGGAACGATTCAAAGCGAGTTGTGGCTGGTTTGCCAACTCGAAAGCCTCGGTGGAATTTATTAACACCTTTTGCCTCGGTTATCGCACACGAAGGTTTCAATTTATTGTAACATAAGATTAAAACTTATTTTTAAGTGTGTGTATATTTAGTTATTTTCTATAAGAAATATTGATTTGAGAAACGAGTAAATTGACATAAGAGCTTGGTCCCGGAACGCATTAGTTTAGATTAAGCTTGTTCTCA
Source organism: Stigmatopora argus (assembly GCF_051989625.1). Classification (NCBI taxonomy): domain Eukaryota; kingdom Metazoa; phylum Chordata; class Actinopteri; order Syngnathiformes; family Syngnathidae; genus Stigmatopora; species Stigmatopora argus. The sequence continues at coordinate 12,891,630 of NC_135402.1, forward strand.
AGGTATTACTGTAGTGACAACAGTCAGATAAAGTCTACTTTTTTTTCACTTCCAGGCTGTAATCTGAAGATTTTTAACAACCAAGAGTTTGCTGCTTTGCTGGCTCAGTCGGTCAATCAAGGCTTTGAGGCTGTTTACCAGCTGACGAGGATGTGCACCATCAGGATGAGTTTTGTCAAAGGGTGGGGCGCGGAGTACAGGTGTGTGTTTCTTTGCTTATCCACTAATGCCAGCCAGTTGCAATGTCTGTCAATTACAAATATTAAAATGTCACATTGCTAGAATCATCCATACAAAATAATGTGCAGTGCTTAAACTTTGACAATCTAATTTTATTTTGTCTTTTAAAAAATTGGAATCCAAATAAACCAAAGACTGATTCTAAAATTTGAAATATTGTATTTTAGGTCCAGTGCAATTCAAGTTTCTTTCTCTCCTATTTCTCGACTCAATAACAATGTGCCAGGGTCTCTGCCACCTTAAAACAGATAAGCAGTATGGCAGCTGTATTGTTTTCCTCAGGATGGCGGCGCGCACGGGTGCAGCGGCTCTTTGCTCCCCAGTTTGGTGTTTTGTTTTCTCAATCTTATCGTTATTTACGAACATCTGCGAGGCAAACTTTTTCTACAGTCGCCAGGATTTAATTACTCTCGGGAGGAGATGCGATATCATCACAACAAATTGACATCTCGAGAACACTGGGATCTCCGTGAATAGTCAGCCCACTCAGAGTACGACGGAGGCGGCGAAAGGAAAGAAAGCAAAAGCGCGGATGCCGGGCGGGCCTAGCTGCTAAGCTAAGGAAACAACTGCACAGAGCACCGCTTCCGAGTATCTTCTTGACCAACGCCAGATCCATCACCCACCAAATGGACGATTTGGAACTTCAGCTTGCTACCAACAGCTTTGTCAGGAACTGCAACATTATTCTCATCACGGAAACGTGGCTACACCCGCAAATCCCCGACGCCGCGGTATTGCTAGCTAGCAGCACGCTACACCGGCACAATCGATCAACAGAATCCGGGAAAAGCAAGTGGGGAGGGGGGGACTTTGCGAGTACATACACAACGACTGGTGCTGCAACAGAAGGATCATTAACACTCACTGTTCCCCTGGTACGCGGTCGATTGGTCGCCGGTCTTTTGGTCGCCGGTCTTTTGGTCGCCGGTCTTTTGGTGGCGGTCTTTGGTCGCGGTCTTTAGGTCGCCCGGAAGTTTGGTCGTCTTTTGGGTCGCCGGTCTTTGGGTCGTCTTTTGATCGCCTGATCGGCTACTGCCATCTACTGTCAATTTATTAAATAGCAGATGGTGTTTTTATTGAAGCAGTCCAATGAACCTTCATTCTCTCTGGAGAACTTGCAATGTTGAAATACTTTAGATTAGATGGTCATTTTTATCAAACATCAAAATATCAATAAGAGCACTCATTTAACACATCGGCTGCTGCCATTGACTGACATAGGTGTCCAATGAACCCAGTGGCGGGCGGTGCATTTTCTGGTAGCGCCTTCAACGTATCAATCCAACCCTCAAAAACTATTTTATGGCTATAAAACCTCTACTGCAGCTACAGCTGCGACACATAAAAAATAATCAATAAATTAATGCACAAAAATGGGGTAAAATCCACTTCCTAGCAGCATTTCATGATTAAATACAAATACTGGAGCTTTTCAGACATTAAAACCAGGCCAGAGGGTGATTTTCCCGGGAAAAGACAGCGATGAACGTCAATGGCGTACGGGCAAACATTGCCCGAAAATGAGGTAAAATCCAGCCAAAAACTGCATTTATTGATTAAATACAAATACTCGAGCTTTTTAGACATCAGAACCGGGCCCGGAATATCATTTCCCCGGTAAAAAGACAGCGATGAACGTCGATACGTCCATACGTGAAATGACAAAAAATGCTCTAAAATACTAAAATTAGGTAAAATCCACTTCCTAGCATCATTCATTGATTGAATACAAATACTGGAGCTTTTGAGACATTACAACCAGGCCAGGGGGGTGATTTTTCCTGGGAAAAGACAGCGATGGACGTCAATGGTGAAACGCCAAAAATTAAACGGGTAAAATCCACTTCCTAGCAGCATTTTGTGATTAAATACAAACACTGGAGCTTAAATACAAACACTGGAGCTTTTCAGATAGTGAACTTGGCCCACAATTGAAATATTATTTAGGAATATAGCCATATTTGTAATTTTAGTCACCAAAAATCCTTTTTACACAATATCCATCCTCCTTTCTTTCTTCTTTCTTTCCTATTGCCATCGAAGTTAATGATGAAAGTCGAGTCTGTCCTGTCATATTTCCAGCATAGTCCGTTTTGAAAATGGCATTAAATCAACACCACAATATACTATTTGCTTGTGGAGCTAAGTTAGCGCGCTGAAATTGCCCCACACACCATTTTCCTGGCTGTAACAGGCCTGCTAGCTTCGGAGTTGACCGCCCTTTCTTAATGATGTCCATTTTTTTCCTGAAAAAGTCCGTCTAGAAAATAGCTTTGTGAGCAAACAGAATCTATTGTTTTTGCTTCTGTCGGCCATAGTGGGTGGAGTTTGCGATCTCGGCTGCCTCGGTACCGCTTTGGCCCGCCTACTAGCCAATCATAGTTTGTGAAAGCAAAGACATGTCCCAGCCAGCAAAATGCTAACGCCTATGAAAAATTATTGTGGGGTTGCCAACTCGAAATCTGATTGGTTAAAAGCTACAGTCTAGTTTAATGCAGCAGAGCCCGCAAGAACTGATTGTGAAGGCTTTGAGGCAGATCTGATCTGGCAACAAATAATGGCTGAAATGTGATTGGTTAAATGCTTCAATATGAAAACACACATCTGGAAGCAGTGCAACCAGGGGGAAAAGCAATGAAAGGAAGCTAACAGACCATTTGGAATAATAAGTACGTATTGATGGACAAAATATAATATGATTCAGATATTTCTTAGGCCAGCAGAGAAGGCCTCGAAGGCCCTGACGGCCCGCCACTGAATGAACCTTCATTCTCTGGGAGAATGAATGGGAGAATCTCTCTTAAGGTAGAAAAATGGTTAAGAATGCCCAGAAAAGTGTTCCAAAAGCGGAGTAATAGTTTTTAAAACTGCATTTAATGATGAAGTACAAATACCGGAGCTTTTCAGACATTAATTGGGGGTGATTTTTCCGGAGGAAAGACCGCTATAAACCTCGGCGCGACCAAATGCGACGACCATTTGCGAAAGCGCCTACATTTCACTAAAACGGGGTAAAATACGCACTTATTGATGAAATACAAATACCGGAGCTTATCAGACATGACTACCGGGCTCTGGGGGTGATTTTCCCGGGGAAAGACAGGGATAAAAGTTGGCGCGACCAAATGCGACGACCATTTGCGAAAGCGCCTACATTTCACTAAAACGGGGTAAAATACGCACTTATTGATGAAATACAAATACCGGAGCTTATAGGACATGACTACCGGGCTCTGGGGGTGATTTTCCCGGGGGAAAGACAGCGATAAAAGTCGGCGGGACCAAATGCGACGATATGCGACCATTCGCAAAAGTGCCAAAATGCACTAAAATGCGGTAAAATCAGCACTTAGTGATGAAATACAAATACTGGAGCTAAAATGACAGTCGATGGCAGCAGCTGATGTGTTAAATGAGTGCTCTTATTTCTCCCAGTAAGAATGAAGGTTCATTGGACGCCTATGACAGTCAATGGCAGCAGCCGATGTGTTAAATGAGTGCTCTTATTGATATTTTGATGTTTGATAAAAATGACCATCTAATCTAAAGTATTTCAACATTGCAAGTTCTCCCAGAGAGAATGAAGGTTCATTGGACGCCTATGTCAGTCAACGGCAGCAGCCGATGTGTTAAATGAGTGCTCTTATTGATGTGTTAAATGAGTGCTCTTATTGATATTTTGATATTAGATATTTAGATCGTTTCAACAGTATTTAGATCGTTTCAACAGTATTTAGATCGTTTCAACAGTATTTAGAGTCTAAATACTGTTGAAACGATCTAAATACTGTCTAATTAAAAGTATACTAATACTTTTATTTGTTTGATAAAAATGACCATCTAATCTAAAGTATTTCAACATTGCAAGTTCTCCAGAGAGAATGAAGGTTCATTGGAATGCTTCAATAAAAACACCATCTGCTATTTAATAAATTGACAGTAGATGGCAGTAGCCGATCAGGCGACCAAAAGACGACCCAAAGACCGGCGACAAAAAAGACCGGCGACCCAAAAGACGACGACCAAACTTCCGGGCGACCTAAAGACCGGTGACCAAAAGACCGGCGACCAATCGACCGCACACGGTTCCCCTGATTTAGAGCTCCTGGCAGTACGGTGCAGGCCCTTCTATCTACCTAGAGAGCTAACGATTTCCATTGTAATGGCTGTTTACATCCCACCGGATGCTAATGTTAGCATGGCACTTAGCCTCCTGCTAGCGACTGTAAACAAACGGCAGCTTGACCACCCCGATGGAGTCTTTGTCGCCGGTGACTTCAACAAAGCATGTTTAAAGACTATTCTGCCTAAGTTTATCCAGTATGTGAAGTGTCACACCAGAGGAGATAAAACTAGACCATGGTAATTCTAACATCAAACATGCTTATAGAGCCACACCCCTCCATCACCTTGCTGGATCCGACCATCTCTGCCTGTCCCTCACCCCCTCATACACTCCACTCCGGAGGCTAACAAGGCCACAAATAAAGATAATAAGAACATGGCCTGAGGGCGCCCTTTCTCAGCTACAGGACTGTTTTTCCCACACCATTTGGAAATCTTTTGAACACCTAACCTCCAGGACTACACGGACACTGTACTTTACTACATCAAAAACTGCATGGGCACTGTCAATGTTAATAAACGTATACAGGTTTTTCCTAACCATAAACCCTGGATGACCAGTGAGAGACAGGCACTCATCAAATGCCGTAACACCGCCTTCAGGCCAGGGGACAAGGTACAATACAGTGCTTCCAGAGCAGACCTGAAGAGAGACATTAAAAAGGCCAAGGCAGCATATAAAAGGAAAATTGAGGAGCACTTCACAGAAAATAACCCAAAGAAGATGTGGCAGGGAATACGACACATTACCAATTACAATGACAATAATATGTCTGTTAACGGAGATGCCTAACTAGCAGAGGAACTGAACCGTTTCTTTGCCCGCTTTGAGACTGACAAATCAGATTCAGTCTCAACACCCACCACCCTACAGCAGTACACTGAAGCTTCAGAAACATGAAGTGAGACAGACTGTTAGACTTAGTCCCCACCTCTCTTCCTCCATTACACTGAGCACTGGCTCCCCTCAAGGCTGTGTACTGAGTCCTCTTCTTTACTCCCTGTACATATCTAACATAACATAATAATAATCGGACATAGGCTTTATCATCATCATTGACTCGACAAAAGCCTAATTGTCATCATACCCAGAAACTGCGTATGACGAAATTGTTGGTGCTTCTCCATAAGGTGCGTTTTCCCGGTAAAAGACCCAAATAAGTGAAAATAATTTCAGACTCGTAATTTAGCATTCTGCCGTGATGGATACATCGCATCACCCCCCGAGCGGATCACTTACCTCTCACTGTCTTTCACTTACCTTCAGTCAGCCAGTAGGAGGCAGATCACCGCCCAATGTCTTTTCATGTTACCTCACCCTGAAGTTATTACACAGAAGTGATTGTGTGTCGTGTTACCGAAAGTTTAGAGTCCTGATGGATGTGGGGAAAAACTTATCCTTAAGCCTATTTGTCCGTACTTCGTGAGACCTATGCCGTCTCCCAAAGGGCAGCAGCTGGAACAGATTGTGACCAGGGTGGTGTGGGTCCCCGATGATGTTCCTGGCTCTGCTGAGGTAATGAAGGCTGGCAATGGTTTCCAGTGAGGGAAGAGAGCAGCCGACGATCTTCGGGGCAGTGTTAATCACTCTCTGCATGGCCTTTTTGTCTGCTGCCGTGCTTCCAGCGTACCACACTGATACAGTATGCCAGGATGCTCTCCACAGTGGCTCTATAGAAGGTTACCAGAAGCTTAGTGTCCAAGTTGTTCCTCCTGAGTACCCTGAGGAAATGGATTCGTTTCTGGGCCGTCTTCACTACTGCCGTGGTGTTTGTAGACCAGGAGAGCTTATCCGTGACCTGGACCCCCAGGAATGTAAAGGACTGGACCCTGTCTATACATACTCCATTTATGAGGAGTGGGGCCACATCTGTGCTGTGTTTGCGAAAGTCCAGGATTATTTCTTTAGTTTTCGTGGTGTTCAGTGTGAGATTGTTCACTGAGCACCACGAAGACAGTTTGTTGACCTCATCTCTCTGCTCTCACTGGATGACATTGCCAGCCCTCGCTACCTCAGCAGAGCCGGGAACATTGTCAGGGACCCATACCACCCCGGTCACAACCTGTTCCAGCTGCTGCCCTCTGGCAGACGCTAGAGGTCTCACAAAGCACGGACAAATAGATTTAACGACAGTTTTTTCCCACAGCCATCAGGACTCTGAACTTGCGTTAGCACGACACACAATCCCTTCTGTGCAATACCTTTGGGGTGTGCAATAACAATGTGCAATATCTTAGATTTTGCAATATTTTAGAATTTACCTTGCCAGGATGTGACTCTTTATATTTTTACATTACTTATTTATGATTTTTTTACTGGGAAAACGCACTTTGTGGAGTAGCACGACCAATTTCGTTATACGCAGCTGTGTATGATGACAATAAAAGCTTTTGATTTGATTGGATTTGATTTGATTTGAAAGACCGCAAAGTACGTTCTTGTATCTTCAACCTTAGATGTATAAATCTGTGGTAGGGCTTTAGTACTCATTATTTGTATTCAAACAAAGATTAGGTCACACCCTGCACATTCTTCACTCTAATGCACTGTGCGCCTGTACAATCAATTATACAGTAATCCCTCGATTATTGCGGTTAATGTAGACCAGACATGGTTGCGATAAACGAAAAATCGTAAAGTAGGGACTTTTTTTTTCCACGACAACTCACTCGTAAACGGAACAAACAAATTTAAATTAACTTGGATTAATATATACAGACACTCAAACATACGTTTAATGTAACTTTACACAAAACTGAATTCTAATTTTGTTGTAATCTTTTGTTACCTTCATTTTCCGGGTTGGCGGTTTGCCACGCCTCCACCCTCACGTTCGCTATCGATGGACTGTTTGCTGTTGTATTGCCTTCAAAATATTCCCAAAATGATGCACACAAATGTCCTCACAATAGGATAACGCACGACCACTTGCCAACGAGAAATAGTCTTTAAAGAACGATCGCGGGAGCTTCTTTCCTTAGAAAGAATAACAGGAAATACAATAGTTGAGCTTACCCACATTGATTGTGGGTAATGAAGTTTTATTCTGAGAAAGGTTGCCATTGCCTATGGGTGTTGTGTGCACGAGTATACTTCATTACCCAGAAAGCCCTCTTTTTGCCCGCGCATGCGCGTTGTGCGTTTCCTGGTCTTAGGAGAAACTCGTCTGAATTAATCGTTCCGTGCTCGTAGATATTGTTATACACGAAAGATATGCAAAAAAAGACCTGGCTTGGTCGCATCACGAGATTTTGATCGCATGACGCGCGAATTATTCGATCGAAATTTCCGCCGTAAGACGAGAATTTTGTATGACGAGCGGTCGTATGACGAGGTACCACTGTATGTGTGTGTGTATATGTATGTATATATATATGTATTTATATATATATGTGTATATATTTGTATATATATGTATATATGTTTTTTTTACTTCAGTGCTGAGTCCTAGTAGCAAGCGGAGGACAGGGGAGTGGCTTCCGCTTGTGGGTTGGATTTTCATATTTTTATGAACATACACAAAAAAAATTATTAAATTTTTTTTTACCCCAGAAAAATTCTACGATGTAGTGAGGCCGCGATATTTGAAGCCGTGATATTCGAGGGATTACTCTATTAACCTTTTGTGGTAAATTGTGCAAGATCTCAGGTCCTTTGGCCGCCTGGGTGCCAAACGGTGTTTGGCAAACAACTGTTCTGTCGTTGGCTCCGTGATTGTGTTGTATCCGTCCAGATACCAGACTTTACAGCCAGTAGGGCTGCTTTGCTTTTTCATCATTGGTTGGCCTTAACTGGCTGTTGAGCCCATCTGCTTAGCCGTCGATGTGCCTGCTCCTCGGGCCAACAGCAGTCAGCTATGTTTAATCAACTCATCAGACTTTTCAAATGAATTGCTGTTAAAGTATTTCATCTATTCATTTGTTTTTCATATGAACCAAGTTGCTTGATAGGTCTTCGAACTTGCTTGACACATTTTCAAGAATTATATTCAATTTTTGCATTTTGCACATTTTGGAATTGCTTAATTTGTTTTACGTAATGTGTGTGCAATTTTAGTAGTTCACCCAAAAATCTGTTCCCCTTCTTTCATCCTATGATAACGTTATCTTTAATATATAATATTCCAATTCTTTCTCATGTTACAGGGGGTCCTGTTTACAGCTGCAAACTATTGTACTGTATACCACTCTAAAGCCAACATTTTGAGCTTGTGATTGTACCACAACAATGTACTTTGCGCAGACGAGAATGCGTTGGCATGTGGCACAAGAAGGCACATTTGTACCTTTAACATTTTAATGCACACCTTTTAAGGTCGTGTTCATTTTATTGTCCCAGATGATCCTGGTTTACTTTTTGCAAAGTAAGCAGTGCCAGTTGTTTTGAACAAGGAGTGTGGGTTTTTTCTAACTGAACTGTGTTTTTATTTCTGTAGACGTCAGACAGTCACTAGCACTCCTTGTTGGATCGAACTGCATCTCAACGGCCCCCTCCAGTGGTTGGACAAGGTTTTGACCCAGATGGGTTCTCCCTCAGTACGCTGCTCCAGTATGTCTTAAGCAGCATCTGGAGATTGACTGCAAACGAAACTTGACATTACACATTATATTTTAAAGGATTACACCACAAAGGAGTAACATCAACAAGACAGGAAAAAACAACATACAAAGGAGTTCAAGAATAAGTGCGCTGTAATGGAATGTACACAGTGAGCGAGCCTGCTTTTTACTTTTGTCGGATCAACCTCAGGCTGACATTCCAACCTAAAAAAACAGAACTGCTCCGCATACCCAAAACAAGCAGAGTTGCAACTTTTTACGTTTCAGGTATTTGGCTGAGGTGCTCAACTCACTTCAAAAAAACAAAACAGTCAAGATTTTTGGTGTTGTTGGGGAATTGAGTATCTCTTACACTTAAAAGTACACCTTGCCTCCTCACTGCCTCGCTACCACACCAGCCGGATTCAGTGTCAAGTATTTTAGTTTTCACATAGTTGACTTATGGTCCAATCGCGACTTTCTGGATTCACATTCAAACAATTAAAAAATAATGTTCCTCGGTTTCAGTGACCAACGTACTGTTTTGTTTATCGTTCAACACTTGCTCTTTTCTCATCCTCTGCCAGTCTAGTGTTGGTGTAAATGCAATAAGTTTACATTTTAAGGAACATTTTTGCTCACTGAGTCTGGGCGCGCACCCACAAAGACGCCCTAGATTCGCACGTCCGCAAGTGTATGCCGCATCTCAGTGGTTTTGGTCGAATTAGTTCATATTAAAGTAAGTGTTTCCTTCAGCAATAACAACTGCCAGAGCACAAGGGTGTTCGCACATTAGTTCCTTGTAGGACAAGGAACTAAAGGTGACAAATAAAATCTATTCTGAACCATTCCATTATTTTTATATTAAAAGTAAAGTGTTGTACCTTTGCAGAACAATAACTCTAGAGTTTCAGAGTGACCCCCAGCTTTTACACAGTTTAAACCGGTGGTGTCAAACTCAGGCCACATTTGTGCCAACTAGATTTCATGTGGGCTGGACTGGTTTATTTTTGGTCCAAAAAGTAATTTCCTGGCCGCCGTTGGTTCAAAATGGATTGGACGTCTAGCGTCATCGATGCCACTGAAAGATGACCATCCGCAGCCAGTTTAAGTGAATTGGACATCATTGTCAATAGCAGACAATTAGTTAATTGTGCGTCACTACCTTTTTTTCACTTCCATTTTAGGGAATTCAGAGGTCACTTCTGGTAAAATTTGGATGATCTATTGATTTTGAGGGTCTTTCCCAGAATGATTCTTGTTTGTCGGTTCCTGCAGATTTTTGGGTATTTCCCGTTTATTTCCTTTGGGTTTTGGGGAAATTGAGCAATGTGCAGTAGGGTGCATACTTAATCACACAACTCAAAAACACCTGGTTTTGCACCACCCTGGCCGATAAAAAATAAACAACAAAAACATTTAATTATGTACGTACAGTATGAATCAGCTACAAAATGCCCATCAGGCAGCAGAACTCTGCGGGTTTGATACCCCCAGTCTAAACTATTCCTCACATTGGCATTCATCTCATTTATAGATAATTATTATTCAACTGATGCATGTTTGCCCCGTTTTATTAAAAATGTATTAAAAGGAAGCATCATACAATGCAGGATTTTGCAAAAAAAATCATTCATTTTCTGAACTGCCTTATCCTCACTAGGATCGCGGGGGTTGCTGGAACCTATCCCAGCTGACTTCGGGCCAGAGGCGGGGGACACCCTGTATCGGTAGACAGCCGATCTCAGGGTACAAGCAAACGGACAAACATTCACATTCACACCCATACTTAGGGGCAATTTACAGTGTTCAATCAGCTTACCATGCATATCTTTGGAATGTGGTAGGAAACCGGAGTCCCCGTGCAGGCCCGGGGAAAACATGCAAACGCCACACAGGTGGACCGCCCCGAATTTGAACCCAGGACCCCAGAGCTGTGAGGCCGACGTGCTAACCACTCAAGCCGCCAGGCCGCTCCGCCAAAATGGGCTCAATATTATAATTGCACTGCCCCAAATTATGGACCCTTATCATACAAAAAATGCCTTTAATGTTTCATACAACAGTATATGCTTTGAAATTGCATAAATATGAACGTTGGCAACTTTGATGGCATTTTTTGCAAAAGGAGTTCCCAGATCATTTGTCTAAATATTTTTCTTGAAATTGTGCTTATTTCATATCGAGTTAAATTTTTATCGGCTAAAAGCTGGTGCAGCAATCTAAAGTCCAAATGCTTTCTAGCTGAAATCTATTTAAGCTTTTAAGTTTCAAACCAAGCTAATATTTATGTTATTTGAGGTGTTATACTTTGATTTCTTGCATTGATGATTTGAAATATAAAATATTTACATGTTAACATGTTTTATTCTTCACTGTTTTCCTTAATGCAACGATTAGGACTTGACAAGTACTGGGAGTGCAGAATTATTAGGCAAGTTGTATTTTGGGGGATTAATTTTATTATTGAACAACTATTTTCTTTATTATCCCAAAAGACTCACAAATATCTAAGATGAATATTTTTGGGAGTTTGAGTGTTTTTTTATTTTTTATTTTAGTTTTAGCTATTTAAGAGGATATCTATGTGTCCAGGTGACTCATACCTTGAATAACTATTAGGCAACTTAAAAAAACAAGTTTCAATTACTATTTATTTTCACTAGGGAAACCAATATTACAGCTCAACATTCAAATATACAGTCCCTTGCGAAAGTTTTCGGCCCCCTTGAACTTTTCAACCTTTCCCCACTATTCAGGCTTCAAACAAAGATATAATTTTTTTTTAATCAAACTGTCAAGAATCAACAACACGTGGAACTCAACCGTGAAGTGGACCAAAATTTATTGGATATTTTACTTTGTTAACAAATAAAAAACTGAAAAGTGGGGTGTGCATTATTCGGCCCCTTTACTTTTAGTGCAGTAAACTCACTCCAGAAGTTCAGTGAGGATCTCTGAATGATCTTATGTTGACTGTTGATGATAAATAGAATTGACCCATGTCTAATCATGTCTTTGTGTAAAGGCACTTCCTCTGTGATGGTCTCGGGCTCTTTTTAAAGTGCTGAGAGCATCATGAAGACCAAGGATCATAACAGGCGGGTCCGAGATACTGTTGTGGAGAAGTTTAAAGCCGGATTTGGTTACAAAAACATTTCCCAAGCTTTAAACATCTCAATGAGCACTGTACAAGACAACAATCAGATTGAAATGGAAGGAGTATCAGACCACTGCAAGACCCAGACGTCACTCTCAACCAGTGGTGCCCAACTCCAGTCCTTGGGGCCCCCTATCCAGTCTGTTTCCCATGTCTCCATCCTCTACCATGCCTGAATCAAATGATGAACCCATCAGTAAGCTGGCCATAAGCTTGTGAACAATCCTGATTATTTTATTCATGTGTGTTGGTGGAGGGAGACATGGAAAACAGATTGAAAAGGGGCCCTAGGGATCAGAGTTGGGCACCCTCTCTAAACTTTCACCTTGAACAAGGAGAAGACTGAGCAGAGATGCAGCCAAGAGGCCCATGATCACTCTGGATGAACTGCAGAGATCACAATAATCAGTCGTACACTGCACAAGTCTGGCCTTCATGGAAGAGTGGCAAGAAGAAAGTCATTTATCAAAGCTATCCATAAAAGGTCTTGTTTAAAGTTTGCCACAAGCCATCTGGGAGACAAACCAAACGTGGAAAGTGCTCTGGTCAGATAAAACCAAAACCAAACATTTTGGCCACAATTCAAAATGATCTGTTTGGCGTAAAAGCAACACAGCTCATCACCTTGTACACACCATCCCCAATGTCAAACATGGCGGTGATAAATTTCTTTCCAATTCACGATTATCTCATGATTTGATGATACCAGCCCATACCAGAGCCCCACCTACACCATGCTGGTGTCATATTCAGACTAGAGCACTCTGCCATTTACCGATCCAGCCATGGACTCATCCATCTGCCCCATCAAGACTCACTCTCCTTTTATCAGTCCATAAAACCTTAGAAAAATTAGTGTTGAGATATTTCTTGGCCCCGTTTTGACGTTTCAGCTTGTGTCTTATTCAGTGGTGGTTGTTTTTCAGCCTACCTTACCTTGACCATGTATCTGAGTATTGCACACCTTGTGCTCTTGGGCACTCCAGTGATGTTGCAACTCTGAAATATTGCAAAACTGGTGGCAATTGGCATCTTGGCAAACGCTTGAGTTTTCTCAGTTCACGGGCAGTTATTTTGTCCCTTGTTTTTTTCTGCACGTGTCTTGCAACCCTGTTGCCTATTTTGAATGAAAAGCTTGATTGTTCGATGATCACGGTTAAGCTTGGCAATTTTAAGAGTGCTGTATCCCTCTGCAACATCTGTCACGATTTTTGTTTTTTACTTTTGGGAGCTTGTCAAGTCCTGACCCATTTTGCCAAAGGAAAGGAAGTTGCCTAATAATTATGCAGATCCCTTCTTATTACTAAGATGCACATCACCTGATATGCTTAATTACTAATGGCCTTTCGAGGCTATACAGCTTGAAGTTAGACAATGTGCATAAAGAGGAGGATGTAGTCAAAATACTAATTTGCCTAATAATTCTGCACTCCCTGTATTTATTATAGAATTTTAGTGTCAATGGGCCTAATAGTACTTAAAACTAACTAAAATGCTCATCCTGAATGTGTAGTTTATATTTTTATTTTCTGGGAAGTGACATTTGATTTAAATGAATTTGAAATAAATTTAGAAAGCGTTGAAAGGGGAATTACCTCACCCATCTTTTGCAAATTTCCTATGTTGTCCCAAAGGCTAAATGCAAGTTTGTACCAAAGAAAATATCTCCACTGACCAAAACCTGCTAGTTACAATTTATTATATTCTTGGTTACCTATCATGAGAGTAACTATACTCTAAAAACACATCATTCCCCTGCCAAAAGATAGCTTGTGTTTATTCAATTGAGCAATGCATAATCAAATTTCATTACCCCTATAGTTGCTGTTTTTAGTGTGTTCAGATGGTAAATTTTTTTAATCATAGTTGACTTCTACTCATAAATTGAGGACCAACATTCAACATTGTAATAGAAGAACAAAAAACTCAAAGTTCTAGAATGTCATTTGTGTACACACTTACACATGCTGGGTGTTTTGTCAGTGGTGTGTTGCTCTTGTACACAAGTGTAAGACAACATAGAGCACATAAGCACAATGCCATGACCAGTAGGACATGTAAATACAGCGTGTGTCAGTACATTCTGGTGTAACATTCTACATTTATTGTCAACTTTAGCAGACTGCAACATTTTTTGAAAAAAAGTGCATGTAAACTCAAACAGGGTGGTGTTTTTGACCAAGTTGAATGAATGAATGACTGTCTCGTTCATTTGGGGTGGCCTTTTCTCTTCCAGTTGAATCATTTTTGTCTGGATCAATTTAAATCCTCACTTGTACATAAAATGGACTAGCCGATGGCTGTTATTATGTTGGTATCTCTATGTATCTTCAGATTATGTCTTCAACTTTTTTTTTTAAATCAAACTGTTAAGGGAAACTTTCAGATTGCTCAAAGCAAAGGTCAGCACAGTATACTTTATTTTTAAGGTTGTGGTATTAGTGACACTTATTGTTCTAGACATCAGCTTTTCTCTGGTGTTTTCAAAACCTACAGTACAGTGCAGTATGTCTTTCCCCGGCTAAATAGGTTATTACAATTGTATGTTTCACCAAAGGTCCCATAAGACTATTTTTGGATTTGTCCCTCCTGTCTTTCTTAAATGACATTTTTTTTACAGTTGGCATTTTCCATTCTTGAAAATCAGTTTTGCAAAAGGCACATCTACAGTCTTTTTTCTTCTGTGAAGACAAGTGTGAATAACCAAACGAGCCTCTTTTTTTTTTTCACGGAAACTAACCTAAAGGGGGAACTTGCATATTCTCACTAGTGGCTTTATTGTATAGTTTTGTTTGTTTCTTTAGATGCTGTTGCTTTATTTCTTCAGGAAGACTTCTGTTCCGGGGAAAAAAATCATACTTTCTCTTCAAACACTGATCTTCATATACGTTCCGATGATGAACGAGCAAGATTTGACTGTGTACACTATTAAAACTTATTCAAGTCAAAACGATTTGTATGGTACATTTGTTTGAAGTATTAATACACATACCCTGAAACACTAACGCTGACTGACACCTGCACAATTTCTTATGTATTTTTTTTATTTTTTATTTATTTAATTTTTTTGCTGCTCTGTGTCCTTAGTTACTTTCTATTTATCCGCCCAGGACGCAAAATTAACCAGGATGGATTCTGTCTTAGTGTTACTCTTTTGCATGTTATATCCTGAATTTATTTGCCAACTCAGTCATCGATATTGCAATACCTTAATTTTGTCTTTTTTACATCCGGGAGTGCCTTCCCCTTAGCTTATTCGCCGACTCGGTCCTGCTTTTCCTGCATATTATTTTCCGCATTTGAGTTTGTGTTGGACCGATCCTCACCTGCCTCTATCCTCACTCACAACTATCTTTTGAATTGTTTCTCTCATTTTCTGAACCGCTTTATCCTCATTAGATTCACTGGGGGTGCTGAAGCAAAGGCGGGGGACACCTTGAATTGGTGGCCAGCCAATCCCAGGGCACAAGGTGACGGACAACCATGCACATTCAAAATATACCTAGGGGCAGTTTAGAGTGTCCGCCTACCATGCATGTTTTTTTTTTAATAAGGGAGAAAATCAGAGTACCCGGCGGAAACCCGCCCAGGCCCGGGCAGAACATGCAAACTCCACGTGACCTGGATTTGAACCCAGGACCCCAGAGCTGTGAGGCTGAGCACTAACTACTTGCCCCACCGGGCCGCCTGACTTGTTCCAACTTTATTTTTTAAATTCTCGTGCTGTAAATGGTTTTCTTTAACTTTTACACCTCCGCTGGCCTCCTATATGCAGTGGCTCTATGTATGTGCACGGTTAGTGCGCTGTAGAAACCAGCCATATTAGCAGAAGAGCCATCGCGTCAAAGAGTAATTAGTGCATTAGTTCTTAACCCTCGGTTCGATTGAACCCTAGGGGTTCGGTGAGTCGTTATCAGGGGTTCGGTGGAGTCTCTGATGTGGAGGTCAAATCACATCAAATCATGTCTATCTCTGGCTGCAGATGATCACGTGGTATTGCTGTGTCAATCAGTGATGCGAGAAATTTATATATCTTGAATTTGACAAAAAAAATCATATTTTATTTTACACTAAAGTAGGGTTTGGCAAATACGCATATGAAATTGGTGGGGTTCAGTAGCTCTAACCAAGTTAAGAACCACTGAATTAGTGAGTCAAATACGACTCTCCTTGTCTCTCTGGCATGGAGTTCTTTATCCTTGTGCCGCCTCTCGTTTGTCACAAAGTTATTTTTTGAGTTTTTTTTCAGGGTGCCTTAACAGAATTTGAAGTTGTGTGTTTTTTTATTATTGGAGTTGGTATATGTTTTATTTATTTATTTTACATCTTGTGAAGATGGGTTCCTTGCCGCTCTGTAAGTGACGTGTGGAGGGGAAAGGGAGAGGGAGAGGGGTGGAGGTTTGTGCAGCGCGACGCGCGAGTGACACTAGTTAGTAGTATTTGAATTAATATGTCGCGCTATAATTGTACAACAGGGCGATCCGATTCTACCGTTGACTGTAATACCACTGCAAAATTCATATTTCTTGAATTTTATTGACATAGGTAATCATAAAGTATTCGTGTAGGGTGCCCCGGAGATGAGTGTGTTACACGTCGGCCTCGCAGTGGGGGTCCTGGGTTCAAATCCAAGTCGGTCCACCTGTGTGGCGTTTGCATGTTCTCCCTGGGCCTGTGTGCGTTTTCTCCGGGTACGCCGGTTTCCTCCCATATTCCAAAGACATGCATGGTAAGCTGATTGGACGCTCTAAATGAGTGGCCCCCAACCACCAGTCCGTGGACCGATACCAGTCCACGAGCCACCTAATGCAGGTCCGTCAGAGTAAAAAAATATGAACGTTTTCAATCTCGCCCTCCTACTTGAAATGAGAAAAATTGTTATACATGTTAAAGTGTTTAACTTACACTCCATTAACGATCACATGTTGGGGATGTGCAACTAGTCTTGATTGGGTGTATATCGATATTCGATTATTGATGCCTTGGCCAACACGGGAGATTTACTTCATACCAGTAAAGTTGGATTGAAGAAGTAACAACGAATCACTATTGTGATTATTTCTCCCTGTGTTTTAAGGTATGCTGCTTGTTGTAGCGGCCGTTTGAGTTTGTGGTTTGCAATATACACTGTTTAGCATGTGAGAGAGAAGATAGTGTTTAGGAATGTTTCTCTACTTTTGAAGTGTGAGCGTGAACGTGCGAGTCCCGGGTCATGCACATGCATGTAACATTCAGTACGCTACCTTTGGCCACCATTACCCTGTATAGTGTCTATGACGGTTATTGCAAGGAATTTATGTTATCGATATTTCATTGTTTACTCTGTTGAATAGTTGAGAAGGACTTCTCGAAGTTGTAAAAAGAAAAGATAAAACGAGTCAATGTATATTGAACGGGTGTAATTGTACATTATTGGGTTCTAACGTGTTGCTAATATATATATATATAATATTATATATATATTATATATATATATATTATATTATATATATATATATTATATTATATATATATTATATATATATATATATATTATATATATATTATATATATATATATATGTGTGTGTGTGTGTGTGTATATATATATGGGTGTAATTGTATATTGTGGGTTTTTGTGTTGATAAAGATATCATTAAAGTTGGATTGAGGAAGCAACAACGAATCACTATTGTGATTATTTCTCCGTGTTTCAAGCGTAAATACAGGGTACAACATTATAATAATAATAATAAATAATTGCTAATATGCTTGGGACTTGTTTTTTTGCCGTCGTGGGTGTCGTTCATGCACCGACTCCACACCCACATAATTTTGTCTTAAGTTGTCGCCTTCCCCATTAGTCGGTCCGCGAAAAAATAGAAAGACCTTTACCGGTCCGCGGTGAGAAAGCGGTTGGGGACCGCTGCTATAAATATCCCCTAGGTATGAGTGTGAGAATGAATGGTTGTCCGTCTCCTCGTTCCCTGTGATTGGCTGGCCACCGTTTCAGGGTGTCCCCGCCTCTGGCCCGAAGTCAGCTGGAATAGGCTCCAGCACCCTGCGACCCTACTGACGATAAAGCGGTTCAGAAAATGAAAAAAAAAGAAGTAATTATGTATAAAAATAAATTCAAAATCAACTATACATAGAGAAGGGGGGAATGTGATTCAGAATGAATTGTCAGTTGTGGCAGAACTTGACAAAATCAGTCCAAATAAAAACATTCTAAGTAGTAAAATGTAAACTTTTTTTCAATTGAAATGGTAGGGGGAATTTATTTTTGAAGACCTGTTTATCGTATAACTTGAAGAGAAGAGACGTCAGTCGAAATAATTCAAAATACAGTGACTGTTGCAATAGGCGACATGATGGCAGCGTTTTGTTATCGATACATTGCCCATGCCAAGGTTTTTACCTTGGAACACAGCTACTTTCAGTTAATACCTTGAAATATGGATTACTTTTTTTTTACAAAGCCGTGTGCCGCGTATAAGCATGATATTAGTTACTCTTGGTCTTGACCTGACTTCGAAATCTAAAAAGGTGGATTTGGCTTCGCTGCATAGAATTTGCCGAGAGGGGTCAGTAAAAGCACGTTAATATTCCAGTAATCCAGTTTTATTTTATTCTTCCCAACATTTTTGGAAGTTCTGAAAAGAAAAGAAAAACAAGTTTAGATACAATATTTTAATATTAGTAGAACGATTAAAATAACATAGAAGCTAATGCATTTCAATGACTACTTTCTATGAAATGTTTCATAATGCGACTATAAGACAACCAACAATTCATGGTGTTTCCAGCCTTCTGATCGTAGGTTGCTTGGAAAGGCTTCAGCACCCCCAAACTCTGGTAAAATAATGGGTATATCCAATAAAATATTATTTATGATTTATTATGTATATATACACACACTTTGTGGTAATATAAATGCTATTTTTCTTTTTCTTTCCTCCTCTTATAGCTCAGGGCACTTTGCAGTGCATGCTTGGTTAATGAACATTTAAATGGATCAATTCATACTCCATCAAACGATTCGGGCAGCAAGTCGGACTCAAAATTCTGGTATTTTAATATCAGTACTTGCTTTCCCTCCACATTAACAGTTGGTATAAATGTGGAAAACTTCTTGTTCGGCGAAATGAATGAAATAAATTAGGAAAACAGTTGCTGAGTCTCTACGCTGATTTTTTTTTTTTTTATTAGAAGGATCAGTTATTAATTTTGGGATGATTCAATTTGATCAGATGAAAGCTGGAAATTCGGAGCTGGACAAAAGAAACAACGCTTCTGACCAACCATTCCATTATGGGATAAGATGGAAGAGCTGTCGGTGCTTACCAGGCCGGAAGCGGAGTCGAGGAGTTCTGCCCTGCTGCTGTTTTCTTCAGCTCCAGACTATTGAAGAACTGTGCGGATAAGCTTGGAAGAGTGACTACTCTGCATATTCTCTACCTCGGTCCCAGTCTGCAGAAGTTCCCCATCTTGTGGAAGACTTCCTGTGTGTGGTGCTTGTTTTGTGTTTTTGCTGCTTTTCTGTCTTAATTATTTGATTTGGTGATTCTCATTGATCCATTTACTTTGATTTGCTTTGTACTTTGTGCTTTTGCTTTGCTGTTCTGTCTAATCACCCTCTTGCTACTGCCACAATGAAATTTCCCCAATACGGGATGAATAAAGTTATCCAATCCAATCCAAACCCAAACCAGCTCACAATTCTACTCAGCTGGAGTTTTTAAAAACATTTTATTATAAGGCCTAGCGTTTCTATCTGCATGAAGCTTCTTTTGCTCACTTTCCTTGCTCATCATCACACACCCTCTTACATTACAGTGCACTGCAGTACAGTAAACGTCCTAATAAAATGATTACGCTCTAACCAATATGTAACCAATATGTGGGACCTTTCTGAAAGTGAATCATAGATCTGTAATCCATTGTTAGTAGTCTCGCTCTCGCTCTCGCTCTCTTCTCTCTCTCTCTCGCTCTCTCTCTCTCTCGTTCTCTCTCTCTCCTCACTCTCTCGCTCGTTCTCTCTCACTCTCTCACTCTCTCTCTCCTCACTCTCTCGCTCGTTCTCTCTCTCTCTCTCTCTCTTTCTCTCTCTTTCTTTCTTTATTTAACCTTTATTTAACTCATCCCATCATATTTAGGGGTATATGGCACTGCTTGTATTTTTCAAGTAATGTACAGTAAACCATACATTTTTTTATACTACATCAATGATATATCTTAAGAAGGAATTCATTTTATTTACATTATGCCTCCCCAAGCCCCCATGGACATTAAGTCTGCACTGTACATGGTGGATGCAACCATGCTCCTGACCTCGGTCTAGAGCAGACACTGTACGGCAGAGTATCTGAGGAGAGGTAATCATGTATAAGTTATGACAACTAATTAAGACTGGCACTTTTAAACTACGGCTGACCCCAAGGAAATAACAATGTGCCTTTTCAACACTGTTGTTGTGTTTTATACCTGGCCAGTAGTGCAGGACCACCATGATCTGGTAACAGGAGTGAGTGAGAGAGAAAGAGAGAGAGAGGGAGCGAGGGAGAGAGGGAGAAGAAGGCAGTGACTCTGGCCATTGTTTGTGTTAGTGATACAACCGGGTATGCTTCAGGCCTCTGTGCTCAAGATCTTTTAGCTGACATTACAACAACACTCCCACCAAATGAAAAATACTAGTGTTGTGCCTTGGCTCCAAAATGTTTTTGTTATTTTCTGTGATCTTCCATCCATTCGGGATCTGTACGAGTTATCTTTCATCTTCCGTACCGCGCATCCTCCTAAGGGTTGCCGGAGCCTATCCCAGCTGACTTTGGGCGAAAGGCAGACTACACCTTAGACTGGTCGCCAGTCAGCCGTGGGGCACACAAAGAGACAAACGACCATCCACACACCACATTGGTTAAATGCTTAAAAATGAAAACACAATCTGGAACAAGAGCAACCAGGGGAAAAGCAAATGAAGGAAGGTCACATAATAATTCAGACTTATTAAATATTACGAATAGACATAAAATAAATATGATGATTCATTCCTTCACTCATTCATTTTCTGAACTGCTTTATCCTCATTAGGGTCACCGGGGGTGCTTGAGCCTATCCTAGCTGACTCTGGGCCAGAGGCGGAGGACAATCCAGTCGGTCGCAGGGCACAAGGAGACGGACAACCATACACTATCACACCCATACCTAAGGACAATTTACAGTGTCTAATCAGCCTACCATGCATGTTTTTTGGAATGTGGGAGGAAACCCACGCAGGCCCAGGGAGAACATGCAAACTCCACACAGGTGGACCGAACTGTATTTGAACCAAAGAACCCAGAGCTGTGAGGACAATGCGTTGACCACTTATCTGCCAGGCCTCCCATGATGATAATATGATTCATATGTTTTTTTTAGGCCAGCAGAGAAGGCCTTCCAGGCCCTGACCGCCCACCACTGGTTGGAACAAAGACCAGGACCCACTGCAGCCCTTTGTGAAATCAGTTTGACACCACTGAGTTAGATCAGGTGTCGGGAACCTTTTTGACAGAGACAGCCATAAACAATTCTTATTTTTCAATGTTATTCCTTGAGAGCCAGATTTAGAATTTAAAAGTCCAAATATATGAAAATATGTATACTTTTTTTGTCATTTTAACGCTTTTAAAGTACAGAGTCTCTGATTCTTTTGACAACCTTGTTACACTGTCGCTAATCAATGAGGATCAATGAGAGTATGCATGAAGAGTCTCATGAAAAATTAAAAAAAAGATTAAAGCGGCGCTCGTTCCTTCAATTACGACACCAGCGAAACCCGTCGTGGCTGGTTCGATAATTTTAAAACACAAACACTCGGTTGTGAGGCATGTAGAAGCCAGGAACTTCCGGCTCGAAAGCCGCGGTGGAATATATTAACATTTGCCTCGGTTATCGCATAAGAAGTTTAAATTTAGAGAAACGTAAGATTAAACCTTATTGTGTGTGTATCGTAATCTAAGTTCATTTAAGTTACCTACATTTTAAGTTTGTTACGAGCGCGTTACCGTCAAGTATCTCTTCTGCCCCTTCAATCTCCCCCCCCCCCCATCTTTCTCTCCCTCCATCTACCTCTCTCTCCGCGCATTCCACACTACCGTCTGTCTGTCACATTTTAGAATTGAAGATCATAACGTCTAGATAGGTATTTGTAACCTTGTGAGTAGTTGGTGAATTTATTTATTTTCCATTGTAATGTCCTGTTTTTGGTGTTTTTTTCAGACTGAGGAACGATTAATTTGTATTTAGTTCATTTCTATGGGAAAAATTGATTTGAGATACGAGTAAATTGACATATGAGCTCGATCCCGGAACGCCTTAAGCTCGTATCTCAAGTTATTACTGTATGTAAGATTGTAGCAGAGGGCTAATTTCCATATTTAGTTGAAAGTAAACAATGACACATACACACACACATGCACACGCACACACACACACACACACACACACACACACACACACACACACACACACACACACATCACATCACATCACATGCATGCACACGGCTAATGTTAGCATTTACTGAGCATGTAATAGACATTCATTTATCAATATGATCCAGTTGGCAAACAGTGTACTGTTTAAGAAAGGTATCATTATTTGTGGAATTCGTGAACATTTATGTCAATCAGGTGCAGGAACATCTCTCTCATCTCATCTCATTTTCTGAGCTGCTTTATCCTCATTAGAGTCCCGAGATGGGCTGGAGCCAATCCCAGCTATCGCCGGGCCAGAGGCGGGGGCCAATCTGAATCCTAGGGGCAATTTAGAGTGTCCAATCAGCCTACGTGCATGTTTTTGGAATGTGGGAGGAAACCAGAGTACCCGGAGGAAACCCACGCAGGCACGGGGAGAACATGCAAACTCCACATATGTGGACGTAACCTGGATTTGAACCCAGGACCCCAGAGCTGTGAGGCCGACACGCTAACCACTCGCTCCACCGGGCCGCCCTGCAGTAGCATCGTGCTGTTAATAAATTGCAGACCAAAAAGAAAACTTCAATGGTTTAAATTAAAAGACATTCGTACAACTGTTGATCCCTCTGTAGTAGGAAATAATAAATCCAAAAATACACCTAGAATTAAAAAAAAACAAAAAAAGACAGTACTAAAAGCAAGTCTATTGGTTTCATCTTAAAATGACGCTCAGGAGACACATTACAAAATATTGCAGGGTTTCAACTCATCTTCAGATAGCACTGTAAAAACCATTAAAAACAAACAAACAAAAATGACCCACACACATTTTAAACTAACTAGCTCTTGTCAAATATGAGGTATTGGCAACATTTATGGCTTTTAAGGCCCTTTTAAATGCCAATTTAGTTTTAAAACTGCTTGGGCACAAATCAATTCAAGCTGCCAAGTTGGGTAAAAGGGTTTCGAATTATTTTGTATCCGTATTTGTTACACGTGAGTGTGACATTAGACTGGGGTCGGCAAACTATTCCACAAAGAGCCGCTATGGGTTTGGATTTTATTTGCAACCCATCAATAGGACACCTTTTCATCAACCTGGTGTCCAACAAGTGCAATTAATGGATTACAGTCAGGTAATTCTGGTTTCCTCAAAAAACATATTAGTTAAACAGTCTGTGCTGGATTCGTCAAAACAAAGACGAGGACCCACTGTGGCCCCTGAGGACCGGTTTGCCCACTTCTCCATTAGACCAACTGACCAAAGGCCATTAAAGTCAAAGCAGCAGGATGTGTGGTTGGAATGATGTAACTGTGACCTGCTCATGACCTGCACAGGATTTGACTTTAGTAGGTCACCAGAGAACAGAGAAGGTTGTCCTATGGAATATGTGGGCAAGGTGGTCACATGCTTTGAAATAGGCTTAACTGTGAAATCATTGTTGCCTCTCACTATTACAGTCACTGGTCATAGTTTTTTTTCCTTCTAAATCTCAAATATCTTAGTGGACAAATAGAAGTAAGACACAAGGTTAAAAAGTGTATAGTAAAGTGTATCTCATTGAGCCACCTGCCATTTAACAGTTTAGGTTGACCAAAACAAATGAAATATATAGGTAAATATATAATCAATCAAATTTGATAAACAAATCGCTTCAAGTGCTCCACTGGTTAAAATACTCCAAATCCACCGAGCCTCAGCGAACCATAACATTTAGCTCTCAGTCCCACTGAGTCACACCGTCCCTTATCTGTTCACTCCCACATAAAATTTCTCATCTCATTTTCTGAACCGCTTTCTCCTCATTAGGGTCACGGGGGGTGCTGGAGCAAATCCTAGCTGTCAGAGGCGGTGGACACCCTGAATTGGTGGCCAGCCGATCGCAGGGCACGAGGAGACGGAAAACCACGCACACTCACACCCATACCTAGGGGCAATTTAGAGTGTCTAATCATCCGGAGACAGACAACCATGCACACTCACACCCATACCTAGGGGCAATTTAGAGTGTCTAATCATCCTACTATTCATATTTATGGGATCTGGGAGGAAACCGGAGGACACGGAGGAAACCCATGCAGGCCCGGGGAGAAGATGCAAACTCCACACAGATGGACATGACCTGGATTTGAATCCATGACCCCAGAGCTGTGAGGCCGACGCGCTAACCACCCGCTCCACCGGGCCGCCCACACGTGAACTCATTCAGCAAAAAAAATGTGAATGTGAAAATATGAATTGCTTTCGAATTTCTCATTTTTTTAAAATCATGGTCTCCTAATGAATGACATTTAGAACTTACTATGAAAATAATACTATCACCAAGCAGATGTGCCATTAATTTCATCTCAACTAGTTTTCCATCTAACGAAGTATAACTATGGAATTATATCTAATACACGCCATGTTATATAGAGATTTGCACAACCGCTGTTTGAACCGAGTTGTGTAAGCGCCCACTAGTCATGAACAACATCCTGTGTTTATCTGAGCATAGGTCGGGCAGACTTGCCAAGAAAGATCTCGGACAATGTGTTTTTGCTAAAATGATGACGAAAAAGTGAAGAGGTGTCCCGTTTTTCATTGAAAATAAGCCTATAAAAGACTCAGAGTTTCGCAATAAAATGGGTTTTCTTTCTGTCTGAATTCAGCAGTTCAATTCAATCAAGCCAAAGCATCAAAATAAATCTAATTTGATATGGGACTTGGGCTGGGAAACAGCGTCATCGCGTGTCCAAGCTTGATTACTACTTGCCTAGACTACTTTGGGTTTTTACTGGCATCAGCAGACATAGTAACTGGTGAGTTTTTCATTGGCCCGGAAATAAGGGCAGATGGCGGAAAGTTGGCTCCTTGAAAAGTAGATGTTTGAGCACCACTGATTTTGAGGAATATGTCAAAATGGAGGGCGGCCCGGTGGAGTGAGTGGTTAGCGAGTAGACCTCACAGCTCTGGGATCCTGGGTTCAAATCCAAGTCACGTCCACCTGTGTGGAGTTTGCACGTTCTCCCCGGGTACTCCGGTTTCCTCCCACATTCCAAAAACATGCAGGGGAGGCTGATTGAACACTCGAAATTACCCCTAGGTATGGGTGTGTGTGTATAGTTGTCCGCCTCCTTGTGCCCTGTGATCGGCTGGCCACCGATTCTGGGTGTCCCCCGCCTTTGGCCCGGTTGGGATAGGGTCCAGAAGACCCCCGTGACCCTAATGAGGATAAAGCGGTTCAGAAAATGAGATAAGCTGGGATGTCGAAATGGAATTCTCTTTCATGGGGACCCTGAAAAATGAAAGAAAACATGAAGCAGGTTTTAAGGATGTCCTAAGGGTTTTTGTCATTTCGTAGCTTGACAGTAGAAGCCACTTTAAAAAGCAGATAAATGCCACATGTGCGCCTGCATAGTGCTGCAAAAACTCTCATTGTTTGTGGTCTGAAAGTTTTGCATGTGTTAAAATGTCAAAAATGCGACCTCAGGTCGATTTTTCGAAGAACCAAAGGCGAAATTCAAAAATTGGGCCCTGTCATGACATAATTCACTATTGAAGCTAACCATAGTCAAAAACCACATTAAAATTGGACATAAAATGTGGAAATGGTGTCCAATCCGTATGAAATGGCTGTTTTTGGAAGTGTCCAAAATCGAGGGTTAGCGATTTTTAGCAAGACGACACGAATGACCTGGAAAATGATGCACATGCAATGTTATTCTCGTCATGTTGCTTTCACAAAACAGAGTAGTTTTGATCTGAAAGTCTCGCAAGTGATGCAAAAAATGGCCCAAAGTTGCACTTTTCCGACCTCCAAAATGCGACACCCTGGTAAAAATATTGATTTTCTGAAAAACTGGAGTCCAAATTTGAAAATTGGTCTTGGCACATCCCTAGAGGTTTAAATTTGCCAACTTTCGGTGAAAATCGCATTCAAATCGGACTTACCTCACGGACACGCATACACACACGCGCACACACAGCATGGAAAATGAACTGAAAAGATTGATCATTCATTTATGATGAATGTTCTTTGTTGTCAGGTAGGGACATTTAATCCCTCCTTCAGTTTTGGGTTCTCATTTTAATTACACGTTGAGAAATGACGTCTTGACATTGCAGGATATGGATTCCTTTCTGGTTGTGACGTGCTACCTTCATCCCCCCTCTCCCCCAATCATATTCACCACCCCAACACGTGTTATATGGTAGGATGTGTGTAGGGTTATGAAAACAGTTAAACTTAATAATTGATGTTCTGCATTTCATTCAATTTTACCACAATGTTAGGCTAATTAAGGTTAGCTTCATTCTCCAAGGGCCTGTGTGTGATGTCAGGGTTGATACGGGTAGGCTTGCTCCATATCAGAACTAAGAATATACGAGAATTCTCTATTTTGGGAAAGAAAGATATAAGTTCATCCCCTCGCTGACTCTCCCCGGCCAGGATCCTAAATGCAATTAACACAGTCTGCTAATCATTATTAATACTATACACAGGTGTATAAACAGAACTCAGTTACTATGGCATATATCATATATAGCATTTAGGAGGATAATGATTATTTAATGTCTGTCTAATTTAAAGTTCAGTAAAAAATGTATTCATTAAATTTGGAAAAGCACTTTTAAGATCCAATCATTACTACCCCACTGTAAAAGTAATAATTACTGGTTAAAGGTGTGTTTCTATTGTTGCCAGTATTTGACTAAACAAAGTAAACACAGCATTGTTTTAAACAACTTGAGGAAAATAGCTTTTAGTAGAATTATGTTATACTTTTTCATCATTCTTACAAATGATATTAATTATTTCAATTCATCAAGTACTTTGTAAGGGAACTGGGGTGCTATACAATCTATCAATATGTAAATTGAGACAATAAGGTTCATGTCATAACTGTCCTAAATATACAGCAGTGGCTGAAAGTGTAGAAGTAGGAGCAGTTGGTAATCACCCAAATCATCCATAATATACCCACCTATAATAATTAATGCACCATTAAGTGAAAGTTCTTTAACTAAAATCACATTTTTTTCTGTTCTGTGCTTTCTTTAAAAAAAAGGTTTGATTCATTTTGACTTTTAAGACAAGTGAGCCTGTTGAAATTTGGAGCGGCAACATTTTACATTATTTTCATTCACTTCCTTCTCCTCATTTTAGCTGTCACTAAAAGCAGACTGGAAGGATGGGGGACCTGGTGGGGAAAGAGACTTCTGCAGTCAGGCTTCAGGGCACGCAGGCAGCCATATTTTTCGGTGGTGAGTGTGCGTGCACAAATACATTCCACTGAACGGACAACCAAATATGGGACTCTTAGAATTAGGTGGCACTCTCATATACTCTGTGCATTTGTGTGTGAATGAGTGAGTGGGTGTGCGCCAGTGGGCGTGTGTGTGTGTCAACAGAGGCCCCTGGCCAGGCCATACGTTATTGATGCTACTGCCTGAGGGTACGTCAGAGGAAATGGATGTGTGCTCGTGCGGCCACGAGCGTCACGTCGTGTCATCAAATGGTGGCTGGTGAAAGATGGCCATCGCTGATATGATCAGTCATCTGTTGATCAAGATGTACTATTGCCGCCAAGTTTTACTTTCTCTCTTAATTTTCTTGTTAACTTGTTCTCTTTGTCTCCCGTTCATTTCTTTTACAATTTATTTGCCAGTTCAAAACCTTGCATATTTTTTCTGACCGTTGTTTAATGCATTCAAGACGTATGGTGTCTGTAAAACACAGGAAGGGGGCTTTTTTAGGCAAACCAAACACTTCCCCTAATATCATACAGGGACGGCGGTAGCTCAACTGTGGATACAGAATGGTTAGAGTTTCACTGTGGAGAGCAAAAAACAAACAAAAAATTCCTGAGGTTGAATTAATAGGGCTTGTCTGTTTCCCGCCTGCTGTGGAGTTGATAATTTCATGTCTGCATGTTTGTCATCAGGTTAGACACATGGTGGGTGCCAGACAATATACAACTGAAGATAAGAGTCATTTACCCTTGAGGGATTATTATCAAAATGAATTTTAGAAATTAGGTTGGTTTGAATAGGCAGCTATATCTGCACCCCACTTTACCCCACCCGCCTTGTGTTGTGTGCCCAAGACTTGAATCTTCAAAGTGAGTCAAAAGCTACCAATTTAGGAATATATTCGTAGCATTTTAACCCCCCAATCCCTATACCCGACCATCAGCAGCTCATTTTACAAAAAGACATTTTAGTACTAGGGGTGTGAATGGTTGTTTGTCTCGTGCGTTGCGAATGACTGGCATCCGATTGAGGGTGTCGCCTGCCTACTTCTCACAGTCAGCTCTAGCATCCCCGCATCCTTTGTGAGGATAAATTGTACAGAAAATTAATGATTAAATTAATGAATGAAAGGAGACTTTCGAAACTAAATTTGCTCTAACGTCCACCCGGGAGCCATAGCTGGCCGATTATCCTCTGACCACAGAATGATATATATGTATATTGCCCATTTATGAAAGTACATAAATATATTGTGTCAAAACTCAAATAACAACATTCCAATAATTCCAATAATTTCCTTTTTTTCTCAAGTTCTTTCTCACTGTTTTACCCTTGTTAGTTGTGGGATTGTTTATTAATGTCTGTGACTTCAGCAGTTTGGTAGTATTGACATGCTTGCTTGTCTTCACATTCTTATAGTTTAGCACAATATTGTTCTCTTGTATCATCTTTTTCTCTTTCAATTTTGCCTTCCTGATGCTTTGTGTCAGATTACGTTTGAAGGTGGAAACCCACAACATGCCACCAGTAACATAAGTATGCATACACTCCATGTGTATACAGGCATAAGCCCACCCACATACACACTATATTAAGTAGGTAATGCATTTTAGAAACAGTGGTTAACAGTAAAACAGTAACAGTAAAACATGAGTCCAAAGTGCTTTGCTCTGTGGTGAATAGCTAATGGGCTACAGAGACTTAGTTTCTTTAAGGTGCTGTTGTTTTATGTGGTTAAAGATAATGGGGGGTGGGGGATCACTGTATGGTTAAGTGTGGGTGTGTTTATTTACTAATTATTACCAAGTGACTTTCTTTACATAATACTGTACATTATACTTTCTCTCACTCTCTCTCTTTCTCTCTCTCTCTCTCTTTCTCTCTCTCTCTCTCTCTCTCTCTCTCTCTCTCTCACTTTATATATCTACATAAACATATACATTAACATAAACATACATATACATATTTTTTCATTCATTCATTTTATACGTACATATGCATACGATATATCTCACCGAAAACCCACAAAACATGTAAACTAATGCATGACACTAAAGTAGTTACCGCTTGGCTGTGAATACACATACAGTTGTGGTCAAAAGTCTACATATACTTGTGAAGAATATAATGTCATGGCTCTCTTGAGTTTCCAGTTATTTCTACAACTCTGATTTTTCTCTGATAGAGTGATTGGAACAGATACTCACAAGAAGTTAAGAGGCCATGCTATGAAGCTCATTTTACTGACACAACTTTCTAAGTCACCAAAATTGCTAATTCGTGTTGCTGTATGTATATTTCTGACCCAGCAGATTTGATCACTTTTTTCTGTTCACCCATAATAAAGTCATAAAAGAATCAAACTTCCTGAATGTTTTTTGAGAGCCAAGACATTATGTTCTTCACAACTGACCACAACTGTATGTATTTGTTTTAGGTGTTATTGAATATTATTGAGAAAGTGAGTCACATAATCACATTTGTTATGTGTACTGACTATTTTATTTTGCTGTGAGCATGTAGTATATAACTATCACATAGACTTTGCTTTTAGTGAGAAACATATCATCTTGTGTGGTCAGTGTCAAGAGGAACATAGTGATGTGAGCCCTGACCCTAGGCAATGCATAATGTAGCTGTTCTCACCACATTGTATTAGTGGACTTAAATGGTGCGCACTTCGAGGGAGGCATCCCGGCACTAAGAGATCTTACTCTTGCTTTAATGAAGGTATATAACTCTGGGTAATTTGTACGGAGTCGTAATTTGGCATTGATGTGTTTAAACAAGGGCAGCTGATGGCTTGGCGGTAAATTTTGGCACAGGTAGTGTGGGATCGATTTGTGTGAATGGTCATCTGTCTGTATGTGTGTGCCCTACAACTGACTGGCGACCAGTTAAGGGTCCGCTAAGATAGGTGGTATGATTGTGAGTGCAAATAGTTGTTTGTCTCTCTATATGCCCCATGGCTGACTGGCGACCACTCTAGGGTGTAGTCTGCCTTTCGCCGGAATGAATGAACATGTGTTAATCATTTTTTGGTTTATTTTTTACAAAGAAAAGGATGCTGGGTTGTGCTTCAGCAGCTCAATTTACTCATTCAGTAAAGTACAACATTCGTTTTATATTCTTTTCTTATTTGGTTATTACTTATTGTTTGTAAATATTCCTGAAAAAATATTCGGAATCAACATTCATCCAAACACATGGTATGGTGCCTTTAAATTTTCAATATCTTTGTTAATGAATATCTTTCCAGCCCAATACATTGTCATTGTACATTTGTGCCTTTTGACAGGAATTTCACATTCTTCATGTGTACTTTGTCAATACGTTCTATCAAGGTTATCTGTTCTTTGCCCTCAAACCCCTCCACCCCGTCCGTTTGGACAGTGAGTATAGTGTGGAGTTGTAAACAACAATCTTATCTAGCCTTCTTAAATAGCCGTTGCATTACACTCACTCACTTGGACGCACACAAGCACAAAATATCTCATCAATGTTTCAGAGGCTTGGCTAAGTATCATCTGGCTGTGCACCATACCTCATCCTCACTTATTTACATCCGGCTGCCCCCATGCCACTGAAACCTCAACAGCAACATCAATGATTCATTAGTCAATGTTTTAGCAAAATGCATTCTTGCTCAGTCAATACAGGAGAGAATAAAAGGAGATGTAGTGAATTTACAAATGCAGGAAGGGAAGAGAAATTAAACAAGTGGAGGGGATAATGTATGATCTTCAGTATAGTTTATTACAAGGTATGCAAGCAGAAGTAGGACTGTGTTAAAAAGTAAAATAAAATTGAGTCCCAAAGAATTCACCAAACATTTTGTTCACCAAAAATTATGCCTTCATGTGGAAAACATGAACTCCCACTATGCACGTGTTTGTGGCTTTAAAGCTGTGTTTTTATGGTCATACCTAACAAGGTAGCCAGTAGACATAGCTCATTTGTTGATGTTCAGTGATGTTACAGTTGTTGTTGTTGTTGTTGTTGTCTTTTGACTTAACTGGTCTGTCAGCCAGGCTGTGACTGATCTGTGACTAGAATCATGCATTTGAACCACCTGTTTGAACAAAGGGTGAAGATGACAAAGATTTATGTCAGTTCATGTGATGTGTCTGACACTTCAAAGTACCACCACATTCATTCTTTCGTTCATTCATTCATTCATTCATTCATTCATTCATTCATTCATTCATTCATTCATTCATTCATTCATTCATTCATTCATTCATTCATTCATTCATTCATTCATTCATTCATTCATTCATTCATTCATTCATTCATTCATTCATTCATTCATTCATTCATTCATTCATTCATTCATTCATTCATTCATTCATTCATTCATTCATTCATTCATTCATTCATTCATTCATTCATTCATTCATTCATTCATTCATTCATTCATTCATTCATTCATTCATTCATTCATTCATTCATTCATTCATTCATTCATTCATTCATTCATTCATTCATTCATTCATTCATTCATTCATTCATTAGTTCATTCATCTGTCTGCTTGATTACTCGCAATTTTTTACTGGGCCTTGTACCACCACATTCAAATTTATTTTAATGTGAAAAAATGTTGGTGTGGACTACTCGCTTTAACAGACTTTAGACCAGGGGTCTCAAACCGAGTCTGCAAAGGGCCGCAGTGGGTCCTGGTCTTTGTTTCAAACAATCTAGTGTCGACAGTTTAACCAATGAGGGGTCTTCTAAAATAAGTATCGGACCTGGTTGCAATCAATTGATTACACTTGCAAAAGTTGTCCGCTTGTTCGGTTTCAATAAAAATCTGTACGCCCTGCGGCCCTTTGAGGACCGGTTCTGCCTCTTCCGCTCTCCCCTGTATTTTTAGTGTCAATACATCAACACTTGATCCTTCTTTTACGAATGAACCATTGTCTCTTTTTTTAAAATCAATGATCATGTAGAGCCATGCAGGCACAGGATTTTGATATGTCTCTGACTCTTTAGATTTCATAAGAATATGAGCCACCACTCCCTGAGGGTTTTCAGTCAAATTCAGACATTTAAATATTGATTTTAAACATCCACCTGCCTTTTAAGATTTTATGCTTTGTACACAGTTTTGCGGTCTACAATTACAGTAACCGCACAAGACACGAGGCTGATGTCTCTTTTGTCTTTGACTTACATGCAACTCAATCACATTACTTAGCTGCAGCACTGTGGGGTTTAATTGTCTCTTTAAAACTCTTAAATTCTAGTTAAAGAGATTGTTTGCATCAGAAAATCATTAATTTACTAAAGAACAAGCCTTTTAATGATTTTCCCCAGGAATGTCAGGCCTAGTAGTTAGATTTTATCCAGATTAAGTTTTTTCTATTTAAAAGACTTCTTATAACTCGACTCTTCAAAACCCATGGAAACTCTCTGTTTAGAAAGTATTTGCAATATGCACTATGCCCGTATCCGTCCAATTGAAAACACAAGTTTAAAGGAAGAATCTCAAGGCAGAAGCTTATG
Source organism: Stigmatopora argus (assembly GCF_051989625.1). Lineage (NCBI taxonomy): Eukaryota > Metazoa > Chordata > Actinopteri > Syngnathiformes > Syngnathidae > Stigmatopora > Stigmatopora argus. The sequence continues at coordinate 12,924,874 of NC_135402.1, forward strand.
GGTTTCAATGTTGACTAAAAGGTTAAAAGGTCCAAGACTGATTTGGGGGAGTGCACTGGAGGGCATAAGTGTATTGGCTACTTATCTTATCTGTTGTACAGTGGTACCTCTACTTACGAAATTAATTGGTTCAAGAACTTTTGTCGTAACTTGGATTTTATGTTAGTAGAACAGTACTTAATATGTAAATTATCTAATTCGTTTGACGGTCCTCAAAAAACTACCAACTAAACTCTTTAAAAATAATTAGTGTCTCTATTTCTTATGAAAGGTGTGAAAACACCCAAAAACATAGAAAATAATAAGATGATTTATTAATGGATTAAAATTAATAACAAGCATGCAAAAACTTTGTCTATTCGTGTTAATGTATGTGTGACTAGGAAGCTAAAGTCAGCACACAAACACATGCAGATGAACACACATCTAAACAACTTCAAATTATGAATTCAAAACTACTTACTATTGAGTAAAACTCGTAAGGAGTAACAGTCTCTCCATCTCGTCGTTCAGGATAGAGAGGCCATGCCAAGAAGTCTTTGCTTTTAATGCTTCCTTCCGTTTCAATAGCATAGATGCTACCTTTTATTATCTGTATTGTTTTTTGATGGTTAACAGCGCCTGGTTATTAATTCCATTCCTGCCAATAATTTTAAATGAAGAACTCTGTGATGGGCGGCTCAGCGGCTGAGTACTTAGCACGCTGGTCTCACAAACGGGGTCCCGAGTTCAAATCCGGGTCGATCCACCTGTGTGGCGTTTGCATGTTCTCTTGCGTGGGTTTTCTCCAGGTACTCCGGTTTTCTCCCACATTCCAAAGACATGCTTGGTAGGCTAATTGGACACTCTAAATTGTCCCTATTTATGAGTGTGAGCGTGAATGGTTGTTTGCCTCCTTGTGCCCTGCGATTGGCTGGCCACCAATTCAGGGTATCCCCCGCCTCGTGCCCGAAGGCAGCTGGGATAGGCTCCAGCACCCCCGCACGCTCTAGTGAGGATAAAGCGCTTCAGAAAATGAAAAAAAAGACAAACGACGGTCAAAGGAGAGTTGTTGTTGTGAGGCTCCAATGGGAAGCCAGCAAAGTGTCAATAAGGGTACAGATATAAATATCAAAATAAAATAAAGGATACAGGAACTGTATTGACGTTTTGGGGAATTTGTTTTTGTATATTGAAGCAGCCATTTGCATATCAAAGTGTTTCGTAACCTGAAAAAATGGCATTCGTAAGTCAGTACCACTGTATTATATTTGTGAAAAAATGTTCACATTACTTTTTAAACCTCAATTCAAGAAGGAATGCTTTTTGATTAGACCATTTGTCTGCTGCAGAAGACAAATAGTTCATTCATTCATCCATTCATTTTCCTTAAAGGGGTGCTGGATCTTATCCCAACCAACCATAAGTACCAGGTAGGGGACACCCTGAATTTGGAATCTGCCACCATTATCCCTGTCCCTAAAAAGCCAACCATTGACAGCCTGAATGATTATAGGCTTGTTGCACTTACGCCTATGATCATGAAGTGCTGTGAAAAGTTGGTCGCCCGCCATATCAGGGATACAATTCAGTTGACCCTCACCAGTTTGCTTACAGAGCAAATAGGTGCACTGAGGACATCATCGCTGTAGCTCTACACACAGCACTGAGCCACCTGGAGCACCATGGGAACTATGTGAGGATGCTTTTCATTGACTATAGCTCAGCCTTCAACACTATAATACTGGACATTCTGGCTGACAAACTCTCCCACCTTGGACTATCCTCTTCCATCTGAGGCTGGATTAAGAACTTCTTAACCAACCGTCCACAAACTGTTAGACTTGGTCCCCATCTCTCTTCCTCCATTACACTGAGCACCATCTCCCCTCAGGCTGTGTACTGAGTCCTCTTCTGTACTCCTTGTACACATACGACTGTACACCGACCCACCAGTCTAACTCCATCATCAAATTTGCCGATGACACCACTGTTGTCGGACTCATCTCAGGGGGGGGATGAGTCTGCCTACAGAGATGAGGTCAACAAACTGTCTCCGTGGTGTTTGGTGAAGAATCTCACACTAAACACCACGAAAACTAAAGAAATAATCCTGGACTTTCGCAAACGCAGCACTGATTTGACCCTACTCCTCATAAATGGAGTATGCGTAGACAGGGTCCAGTCCTTCAATTTCCTGGGGGTCCACATCACGAACAAGCTCTCCTGGTCGACCAACACCACAGGAGTGGTGAAGAAGGCCCAGCAACGATTCCATTTCCTGAGGGTACTCAGGAGGAACAACTTGGACAAAGCTTCTGGTAACCTTGGCACACTGCATTACAGTGTGGTACTCTGGAAGCACGGCAGCAGACAGAAAGACCATGCAGAGAGTGAACAAGACTGCCCAGAATATAATCAGCTGCTCTCTGCCCTCACTGGAAGTCATTGCCAGCCCTCGCTACCTCAGCAGACAACATTGTTAGGGACCCATACCACTCTGGTCACAACCTGTTCCAGCTGCTGCCCTCTGGCAGACGCTACAGGTCTCAAAAATCACGGACAAATAGACTTAGGGACAGTTTTTTCCCCACAGCCATCAGGACTCGAAACTTGCGGTAACACAACACACAATCCCTTCTGTCTAATAACTTCGGGGTGTGCAATAATATCTTAGATTGTGCAATATTTTAGAATTTACCTTAACAGGATGTGACTCTTTATATTTTTATGTTACTTATTTATGTTCTTTTAGTGGGAAAATGCACTTTGTGGAGTAGCACCACCAATTTTGTCATACGCACCTGTGTATGGTGACAATAAAGGCTTTTGATGATGATTTGATGATTTGATGATGATGGTGGCCAAACAATCGCAGAGTACGAGAGCGGCAATCATTAATGAACACACTCATACCTAGGGGAAATTCAGGGTGTTCAACCAGCTTGCCATGCATGTTTTTAGAATGTGGGAGGAAACTGGATTACCTGGAGAAAACCCACACAAGCCCGGTGAGAACAGGCAAACTCCACACAGGAAGGTCTGAACCTGGGATAGAACCCTAGATCTCAAGGCAAACGCACTAACCACTCGCCAACTCGTTCACCGGGCCGCCTTAGGGAAATAGCGTCAGTGCTTATTTCTGTTTCTATTACCAAGTTCTGGAAAATATGACCACCTGGCATTTGGGGTTACAGTTGCAAAGTTGCAAAGACTCTCTTTATACATCTCATAAAATATCTGGTGTTTGCCTTTGGACATCTTTGCTTGTATGCATCCTTTTTCTGTTCTGTTCCATTTCTCTAAGATGGCTTCTTCCATCCTGACAGAATTTGGGCTACGGTATAAATAACAGTTATAACACTAGAATAGGCTACGAAGAAGTTTGGCGACCTGGGTTGAGAGGTACTCGGACGTTTGGTCGCTGGACGTTTGGTCGCCGGACGTTTGGTCGCCGGACGTTTGGTCGCCTGGACGTTTGGTCGCCCGGACGTTTGGTCGCCCGGGTGAATATAATTTTGAGAGCTGGTTTCAACAGTAGATATTTAGATATTAAACTCTTTCTCTCATGAATATAATTTTGAGAGCTGGTTTCAACAGTAAACTCTCTGTCATGTTGTCAAACGTCCGGCGACCAAACGTCCGGCGACCAAACGTCCGGTCTCGGGGTTGGGATGCTTATCCCTGAATAATGCACAGGTGTTGTCTTTTACATAATGTTTTCTAATCGCCGATGCTTGCCCTGACACTAAACTAGGCAAAGTTTGTCATTTTTTAAAAAAATACAATAATGTTCGAAAAGAGCACCATTAGTTAAGACTGTAGGATTAGATTATATCCATTGTGTCCTCTTTGACTTGCTCGAAGGATGAAAACAATATTTATGTTTGTTCCCTTCATTCATTCATTCATTCATTGCCTCCATCACTCCCACCACCTGCCCGCCCCACCCACACACCCACCCACGCAGGGGGTTTGTAAGAAATGAAATGAGACATTTCCATTTAATTTGTTCAAAATGGTCTCAGTCACAATTAATTCTGATTTATATTGATACATTTGATCATGGTTAAATGCCTGTCAATCTAAGTAAAATTTGGCCAGAAGAACGAAGAGGAAGTCTAGTGGGCCTTGACATTGAGAAAGGGTTGTTTCAAGGTAGCAAGGATGAGACACGTGTACTGTGTTGGTCTCTCGTTCTCTTTTGACATGTCTTTTTCTGTCATTTGCAGCCCTGGGTGAAATTATGATAATAAGAGAAAGGAAAGCTATTACTGAGGCTGCTTGCTCTCTCATTATGTAAATGACATTAAATAGGCCCTCTTTGCAGGCCACGTGCATGCCTTTTCACGCTCTTGGATATGGGGACCTAAGCCACGTATCCCAGCTGACTTCAGGCATAAGGAGACGGACAACATACCTGTCAACCTCTGCCGATAACTCCCCTTATAAATGATTATGATTCCCCTTACAAACCCCCAAAAAACCTTACAAACACCGTACGACTCGTACGGTGTTTGTAAGGTTTTTTGGGGGTTTGTAAGGGGAATCATAATCATTTATAAGGGCAGTTATCGGCAGAGGTTGACAGGTATGGGACAACCATTCACGCTCACACTCATACCTAGGGAGAATTTAGTGTCCAACTGGCCTACCATTGATTATTTTGAAATGTGCAAGGAAACTGGTGTACCTGGAGAAAACCCAAGCAAGCCCGGGGAGAACATGCAAACTGCACTTAGGAGGACCGACCTAGGATTGAACCCAGGACCCCAGAACTCTGAGGCCGACATGCTAACCACTCACCGCTGGGCCGCCATTACCTGCTAATTTGGCATATCCCAACATGTGCGGATAAATGTCTACGAGCTGAAACTGAAATTGTTTCAATGCCCTGAAAAGGTAATTCCCTAGAGAAATGAATACATCCTAAACAACTTGCAAAGAGGCTTCCATCTGCACAAAAATCAACCAGCACAAGTTCCAAAGCTGGAACACAAATGTGCCATTTATGAAAATAGCGCCATTGGACATTTTCCCATTCCATTCCTTCATTTCTATGGCTTGGAGGTTTCTCATACCAAGAATAACAGTGCCATGTTTAACTTAGGAATCACAGACAGAGATTCAAATCAATATTTATAGCTT